>NC_140940.1:139445991-139538491 GCF_014529385.1 Adiantum capillus-veneris | reverse complement strand
CCATCTCCTCTGCATGAATGCCCAACTTTGATGCCAATTCTGGTGATATGAAATTTGCCCAGGCTCCTGGATCAAAGAAAATCAGCACTGTCTGGTCTCTAACTTTGCCCCAAGCTCTGCACAGTTCCGTGGCATCTATGTTTGGCTGGTCTCCAACCAAATCTGGGACAAGTCCTGCACTCGGCTTTGGCTTCTTGCCTTTATGGTATGACTAGTCATCCTTATCCTGTGACTTCTTTTGTGGGCATTTATTTGCAAAATGTCCTTCCTGTTCACAAATGTAGCATTTCTTGGCCTCCCTAAGAGCTTTCCTTTCTTCAAAGGTTTTGCCATAAAAATGCATTTTTTGTCCTTATTCTCGTCCCGAAGAAGATTTAGACTACTTCTTGGACGTATCAGCTTCTTCAGTAGAGGGCTTCTTTGTGGGAGGCTCAGAAGGCTTTGCTGCAACGTTGCCCTTGGCTGAAAACTGTTTGCCCTGGGACCCTTTCTTGTGGCTATTAAATCCATCGGAATCTCTCTTCGACAGATCGTTGGCCACTTTTGCATTCTCTATCAACTGAAACATATTCATGACAGTAGTCTTTGTTCAGTAGTCCCTGATTTTCTGGAGCAATCCGCAACAGTACTTCTCAATCTGTTCTGAGAATGGCACAAACCTGTAAGAGGTGACTGGCAACAATGCAGCCCAAAACTGTTTATTGTACTCTTCCAGATTCGCACACTGTTTAGCATTCAACTTGTGCCATTCTGTCATCACATCCACTTCAAAAGTGTTTGTCAACCATGCAGGCGCAAAAATCTGTTTGAATTGGACCCACATTGTTGGGGCTTGACCCTGGTTCAACAATGCGGTCCACCATTGAAGCGCATTCCCTTTCAAGAAAGTGGCAGCCTTGCGTATCTTTGAAGTTTCCTCCAGCATAAGCTGCATCGTACTGTTGTATGAACTTTGAAGGTCAAAGCCTTCAATTGGTCCTCAGTTCCTCTGAAAGTTTCAAACTTCACTCCCTGCACACCTTCCTTGTAATCCTTAGGCTGACTCATAGAGCCACATTATCAAAAACAGGTGCCTGTAATAACAGTGGTGCTCCATGATTGTTCATTTCAGCACTCCCATCAACTGTTTTACTTGTCGTATCTGCATTTTGCACGTATGGCTGCATAAAACCAGCCATACCAAATTGTGTTCCAGGCACTTGAAACTGGCCATAGGCACCCTGGTTGGACACCCATGTTCACATACATAGAGTTACCCATGTCGCATAGCCTGTTCATTACTCCCTTGACCATTCACAAACGGTTCTTGTCCAGCCAAAGCAAGTTTCTTTGGATCATTGGACACCGCTAGTTGCTCAACCACATGGGCTTTCCCTCGAGCATCATGAATCCTCTCCTGTTCATTACTCCCTTGACCATTCACAAACGGTTCTTGTCCAGCCAAAGCAAGTTTCTTTGGATCATTGGACACCGCTAGTTGCTCAACCACATGGGCTTTCCCTCGAGCATCATGAATCCTCTGCGCATTGGAAATCTCCTTTTCCTGCAACGGCTCAGTCATGCCCTGTGTAGAAGGCTAAAAATGTTAGGAGCAACGGAATGATTGTTTGCGCTTTGCTCAAGATGAGTGCTCCGAACTGTGCTCAAGGTTCCTTTTGTTCTTATGGAAGGGAGAGCCTTCCGTTCTTAATGAGAGAATGCTATGATCACAATCAAAGTGAATGGACACTGTGCGTGCAAGTGTATGAGACTGAGAGACAGAGAGAAGAAGAGAGATATGACACCAGAGACGCTGTAAAACCCTCCGAAGGCCCCACTCTCGTCGGCGAGAGTGGTCTACTTATGATTACACAGTGGTACAATGACGATGCATGGAAACTAATGCAACTTGGGACTATGCCGGTGACGACGACAGGGATGGCGACGACGACTCTAGGGCTGAAATCTGCGGTCTCCTATCTGCTGTCCATAAAAACGCTATGGCTGAAAATCTCAGACTGTTTTGGGTGGCTGAAAAACGCTGTTTCGGCTGCGTTTTTGATGGCTGAAAATGACAATCTTCTGCAAGTGCCTAGGGCTGAATCTACTGTTGTTCCTAAGGCTGAAAATGTTGGTCCATCTGCTGCAACAAGGGCTGAAAATGGAAAACGCTAGGGCTGCCTGTAGCGTTAGTAAAAACGCTGGCCTATCTGGTATTGTGGCGATGAACAAAAACGCCAGCTGAATGTGTTGGTGATGAGGCAAAGCTGCAAACGCCGGGCTATGGTTGATGGCGATGATGAAAACCAAAAACACTAGACTTAGGGGGATTCTAGGCTCGCCAAGGAACTTGGAGAGGTCTTGCTAAGAGAGAAGGGGTACCTGCTGCCTATGGGCCTGTTGTGCTCCTTGCTCATTTGCCCAAGAGTGCTAGCTTGGGTTTGCTTATATATTTTCTTAGCAAAATTGCCCTACCTACTTTGGTTGGGAAGTCACTTAAATTAATAAGTGAAAAATGTCAAAAATAGGGAAAATAGAATAAATGCACTGGAAAAATCCCCTAACTGATTCTAATGGATTCTGATGGAAATACTGATGATCATGCTGTGTGCAACCAGAGGATATGCATCTATGCTAAGTGACTAGGCATGCACGGCCTACGAATAGACTCACAAAAGTGCCAAATCACTTCTAAATCTAGACTGACTGGACTGACTGGACCGACTGAACCCTGATCATGTTGTAGCTTGTCCACGGACACATAGGGTTGGATGTGTCACGTGACATCCCCTCCTTTTCAAAGTGAGGTACTGGTACCGAACTGGATGGCGTCGAGGGAGAGCGCCAACAGCATCCAGAATCCTGGAAGGGACTCTTCGCCGGCCCACTCTAATGTGTGGGTCGTACGGTACTTGAACTTCATAAAGGTCTGCAATGCCTGCTTCTTTGGGCCGCGCCGAAAGCAACACAGTCTTCTGTGGCTCCTTCGATGATTCAACTTCGTCTAGGGTCATGCTTCTTTCTTCTTCAAGAATCTCCATGGCTGAAAATTCCTGAAACCATTTCCAACACAAAACCATGAACATACCTATTCCATGTAAAGTGAATGGAAAAAATCTTGTCTTCCTCAAAGACTGTGCATGCAATGTAAATGAACCAATGGACAGAATGCCAAACCGTTCACCACATACACGCAAACCATGAGATCGAATTTTTTTTCTTATGATCTAGAGCAAGCAACTGTGGCAATTCACAACGGAAATGCCCAGGCTTGGTGCTCATACTTTCATGTGCTCTTTCTACAACTGTGTAGTGCCAAGGAAGAGACATGGAATGTGACTTCCTTGAATCCATACTTTTCAGCTTTTCATGAACAATCCGCATACATCCGTGCTCATTCATGAGTAAAACGTGCTCAACGTACAATATGCCATGCCTAGGAAAAGGGATCACATAAGGACGCTAACTAAAATACAGGAAATGATCACGAATGAACACTCGATCGATGCGTGCGTACTAATCATGAGAACACATATACTTCCTGTGAGGGTTCTTTGGACCTAAGCTCGAGAGCCAAGACCGGTTCTTCCTGATTGATCGAATCGTCCTGTGGGGGTTCTTTGGACCTCGCCTCGAAAGCCAAGATCGGTTCTTCGTGATTGATCGAATCTACAACAAGGTTAGCTTCGCTAGAAAAAGCATCCACTAACACATCATCCTTGTGAACAATCACAACATCTTCATCCAAATCATCATGCTTGTGAGAAATCACATCTTGATCATCATGCAAATCATCATGCTTGTGAGGAATCACATCTTGATCATGCAAATCATCATGCTTCTCATTGGCATCCAAATCATTATGCAAATCATTGGCATCCAAATCATCATGCTTATCATTGTCATTCAAATCATCATGCAAGTCATTGTCAATCAAATCATCATGCAAATCCTGTGTATCATGCGTTGGAGAAGAAGAGACTGAGAGAGTCTCCTCTTCCCGAATCTCTTGCATCTGTGCCTGAACTTGAGAAAAGAGTCGCAAGAATTCTTTCATGTGTTGGTCGCTCTTTTCTTTGAGGACTTTGTCCTCGCGATCAAATTGGGCTTGTATTTCTTTGGCTTCCAAGCATGCTTGCTCGTGCTCACGCTCTATGGCTGCCCTTCGTTCTTCGTAAGCCTTTCTTTCTGCTTTTCTTTCTTTGCGTTCTAACTGTCTTTCCTTAAACAACTGCTTCAACTCCTCCATAGGAGTTAGTGCAATCCTTGACGTAAATGGGGAAGGGGGAGGGTCGGAAAAACCTCCTGGTGGGGAAAATTCTTCTTCGCCTCTCTCATGCTCATCACCTCCAAGAGAAGTATCCATTCCGCTTCGAGTAATGACCATCCACTGAAGTCGTGGGTTCTTGTGGTCTTGTGGGTTCTTAAGTTCACGAGGAACTTGGGTTCTTGCGGGTCTTGGTTCTTGAGGTTTTCTTTCGCTTGCAAACCGTGTTTGAGAAGGATCTTCTCTTCACCCGAGTTCTACTCTTTTCCGCGGGCACACCCCTTGGCGGCCTTGCACTCACACCAAGGTTGCTTTTTCCCACCTCACGTCGATTGGCCCGCCGCTAAGTGCGCGGTCCGCTCTCAATGAGTGAAAAGAGGCACAAGGGGAGGCTGGACAAGCCTTCTTTCCTAGGATTCCCGTCACACTTCAAAAACACGATTAGGAATCGACACGCCCAAGCGAACTTGGGTTTATGCGACCGCAACAAGCAAAAAAAATTCTTGTGGTTCTTTCCTTGAGTGATATAAAACACTCTCAAAGCTCTGATACCAACGTCAGGTGCAGCGGAATGATTGTTTGCGCTTTGCTCAAGATGGTGCTCCGAATTGTGCTCAAGGTTCCTTTTGTTCTTATGGAAGAGAGAGCCTTCCGTTCTTAATGAGAGAATGCTATGATCACAATCAAAGTGAATGGACACTGTGCGTGCAAGTGTATGAGACTGAGAGATAGAGAGCGAAGAGAGATACGACACCAGAGACGTTGTAAAACCCTCCTCCGAAGGCCCCACTCTCGTCGGCGAGAGTGGTCTACTTATGATTGCACAAAGTGGTACAATGACGATGCATGGAAACTGATGCAACTTGGGACTATGCCGGTGACGACGACGGGGATGGCGACGACGACTCTAGGGCTGAAATCTGCGGTCTTCTATCTGCTGTCCATAAAAATGCTATGGCTGAAAATCTGGGACTGTTTTGGGTGGCTGAAAAACGCTGTTTTGGCTGCGTTTTTTATGGCTGAAAATGATGATCTTCTGCAAGTGGCTAGGGCTGAATCTGTTGCTGTTCCTGAGGCTGAAAAGGCTGGTCCATCTGCTGCAACAAGGGCTGAAAATGGAAAACGCTGGGGCTGCCTGTAGAGTTAGTAAAAACGCTGGCCTATCTGATACTGTGGCGATGAACAAAAACGCTAGCTGAATGTGTTGGCGATGAGGCAAAGCTGCAAACGTCGGGCTATGGTTGATGGCGATGATGAAAACCAAAAATGCTAGGCTTAGGGGGATTTTGGGCTCGCCAAGGAACTTGGAGAGGTCTTGCTAAGAGAGAAGGAGTACCTGCTGCCTGTGGGCCTGTTGTGCTCCTTGCTCATCTACCCAAGAGTGCTAGCTTGGGTTTGCTTATATATTTTCTTAGCAAAATTGCCCTACGTACTTTGGTTGGGAAGTCCCTTTAATTAATAAGTGAAAAATATCAAAAATAGGGAAAATAGGCTAAATGCATTGGAAAAATCCCCTAACTAATTCTAATGGATTCTCATGGGAATACTGATGATCATGCTGTGTGCAACCAGAGGATATGCATCTATGCTAAGTGATTGGGCATGCACGGTCTACGAATAGACTCACAAAAGTGCCAGATCACTTCTAAATCTAGACTAATTGGACTAACTGAACCCTGTTCATGCTGTAGCTTGTCCACGGACACATAGGGTGGATGTGTCACGTGACAAAAAACCATGTGTCGGAGCCTGTAAGAACTCCTGCATCCTTGGGTTGCTAGCCAACTGCTAAAACATATCCATGCAGCAACGCAGTTGAGCTCTAAACAACCTGTCCTCTTCTTGAAGAGTTAAAGGAACTTTCCCTGTGCCATGTGAGAAAGATCTCTCTTCAGGTACTTGGTCTCTCTTCTCTGCCATAAAGACAAGGTCTGTGTTGCTTTCACCCACAACAATCCACGCTGCAATGTTTGAAGAAAAAGTGACTATCCCGTCGATGGAACCATATAACCGGCCTATACAACGTAGAGGGTGGTACTATTTCAATTACCTGTTAACTTTACACAGAGCACTAAGCAGGAAAGAGAACAGAGATGCGTCCAGCGACTAGAATGTCACTGCGCAAACGAGACCAACACCCTGTAGGCCCCAAAGACTGGCGCCCCTTTCGGTATTTATTTATTCGATTTAAGGTAGACGATCCGACCACTTAATACAAGCTTTCACAAAGCTGTCCAAACCTGGCGAGGACTGAAAACGCAGATTTCCGACCTGATTTTGGCAACATAACGGCGCAAAAACCCCTGTAGTTCAAAAGCACCTACCTGTCTAGGACGGATTCCCTCGCTATCCGAAAGCTTTTTGGTGAGCTGTCACAGAAATTCAGTGTGCTGTAATTCCCTGTTTTTCACTGCCGGGTGCCCAAAAGCTTGTACACGCATCCCAAGGCTCTCACAAGGCTCCCCTTGTGTTCCTTTGCAGTTTAGGTGCGAAACCCTAAACCTACAGAAAAACACAACAAGCTGTAACTCCCTGTTTCGGATCGTTTTTAGCAGAGCGAACACGCCTACACGTGTCCCAAGGGCTCCCGCACGCAATGGGACAATTCCCCTGTGAATTGGACGAGTTTTCACGCGAGAAAACTCTCCAAACTCGCAATCTTTGGCGATGGAACTATGCGTACCTGTGGGGGATTAGCAATTAGCTAATCTGGTTCCTATTCAGAAGGCTCTTGCCTTGGCAAACGCGCATAAACCCCCAAAACTGTACATATTCATCTGAGTAGCCCAACTAGTGGGGGGTTACCATATGTGCCAAAGGGAAGAAAGAGATGCACGAGAGCAAGTCATCGCGCTACATGAGACAGAGGAGAAGGCAAGCTTTCCATTAAAGTTGTAGACCTGCACCCACTACTCACACTCTGCAGGTCGCTTGTACGAGCCAAAAACCAGCCCCAGCCTCAAATGGGCGCCTCCTCTTACTGAGGTGTCCAGCACGCTGCTCTCCTCTTGCCAAGTGTCCAGTTTGCCCCTTTGAGTTAATTCCCTAGTTTCCACTGACTTATAAAGTTATAAGTGACTTTCCGAGTGGCCCAGACTTCATTTGGCGCACACAGGCTTCCATACTCATCAGAATTCAATGCTAACTGGCCCGACAGTCTCACTGACCGACCCAGACTCCCGATGTGAGAAACCTATTCGTCCACAGCCGTTTCACACTGGCCATGCAATGTCCACTTGCACCTTTTCAAGGGTTGCGGGGAAAACAAGTAGAAACAAAAATATCTAGTACTTATTTACGAAAGGCAACAGGAAAAATACACCTCCTGGTGACCACCGTCCGCTTCGGTTTGAACCGTATCATGCCTACAAGCAGTCCTTCACACTTCTTGCTCTAATACCATGAAGAAATGAAGAGAGGAACACACTAGAGGGGAGACAACACAAATCTCAGAGGGAGAGAATGACCGTAGAGCGCTCAAGAGAGTACTTATACAGCTGGATAATGAGGATGACAACATCAAGTCAAAGAAACCATGTAAAAATTAAGTAAAGAAGATAAAAATATCCCTAGTAAACTACTAAGTGTGTGACCAATTAGATAAGTAAATAGTATTCTCGCATACACATTTTCACCATTTGAAAAAATTCGAAAACATGAAACAAGGGTTGCCACTTCTCACTTAGAGAATTCATTACCAGTACAATAGTTCAAAAATATAGTCTGATAAAGATGGTACAAAATGGTATGAGTACAAGATGAAACCTTGTCCCATGACAAGGAAGAATCCATTAACTCTGCCTCCACCAAGAACCTACTTGATTCCATGAGACAAATGTGATATATCTTAATTGAGACAAATATGATACTTCCATCAAGCAAGACTCAATATGTCTCAATTTGACTTTTAAAATTAATGTCAGCATGTAAGGCCTTTCGCCTACTACAGCAGCAGAAGTTAAACTGCTTCTTATTCCAAACATGAGTATATTCCTCACTCAAGTTTTATTCAAATTTTTCACCCCTCCCCTCCATATTACTCTACCCTACTATCTTGTTATGTTGGCACTCCAGTAGATAGTTGACCTTAAGAATGAAGTATCCTCTGAACACCCTTCTAAACAAGCTAAAGCTATATTTCGAAAAGCCGTTTTCACCTGCAGTGCATCTGACCACCATTGATTGCTGCTGCTATTCTTCTCCCTAAGACTAAGTAGAGAGAAAATGAGAATTTCAGAGTATGTTGGGGTGTGATCCTTGCATGAAGTAATCTAGAATCAAAAGTTAATCAACCTTTCACTTGCACTTAATGAAGAAGTTCCCTCTTTCCACAATTAGCTATGCGTTCACTAGCCCATCTACTCAAAAAACCCTTTTTAACCGCTGCTAGTATGAACAGGCAGCATGTAAATTGTTGTGCACAGAATAAAGCAATACCTCTTGAGCTTCACGATCTAATCTCTCTTTATTTGCTGCAACCCATTCCTCATATTGTTTCCTGAACGTGAGCCAACGAGGATGACTACCTGGGTTATCCTCAACCGGGACTGCAGCAGAAGGAGCAACAACAAGTGTGTCCATGATACCATGGATGCTTCGAATGAAAGCAAGCTCATCAGGATCGACTTTCCAACCAGGGGGGGGCCAATCACGTGGCGGAATGAGAGAGTAAACCATGGGTTTTTTCCAGGCAGTCCCTGGAAGTGCACCATTCTCCCTTGCTTCAATATCATCCAGGTCCTCAAGAATCTCTGCGTCATCAGGTATAATGGGTTTGTTCACGTCCAGGTTCTCCATCATCTCTCGGGTGACTATGGGTTCCTCTCCTTGATCAAGGTTAAGGGCATCTACAGCAAAGCGAGCTTCTGGGGAGAGGGCTTCCTCCCAAGGTGCCCACATGCGGGATATCCAGTGGTGCCGTCTTGCCTCTGCCTCTGTTTCGAACGTGACTCGGGTTTTCATCTTCTTTTCCGCAAAATCTTCGTCGTCGTCTGGGTCGTATTCGCGCAGCTCCCATAGCTCTGGCCGGGGAGGAGGGGCACTTTGCTTAGCCTTAGCCACAATGCAGAATGAATAATGGCGTCGAGGAGAGCAAGTGAAACGTGAAAGGCTAGAAGAAAATGATGGAAGTGCACCATGACTCTGTTGTGGGCATGGCGAATTCAAGCTTGCCAGGCAAACGGAAGGTGAAAGCAGTCTGGAATTGTGGGTACCGTGGAGCTCCATGGTTTGGAAGCAGCAAAGCAACTAAACCCATACATACGGATACCTACTAGTGTGGGCCCTTGCTTGCGCACTCTGCTCAGTGTAGCCGGATAAAGGAAATTGTGACACGTGGCACTAGAAAACCAATATAGAGTTAATAGCCACAATGCACAATGAATAATGGCGTCGAGGAGAGCAAGTGAAACGTGAAAGGCTAGAAGAAAATGATGGAAGTGAACCATGACTCTTTTGTGGACATGGCGAATTCAAGCTTGCCAGGCAAATGGAAGGTGAAAGCAGTCTGGAATTGTTGGTATCGTGGAGCTCCATGGTTTGGAAGCAGCTCAGCAACTAAACCCATACATATGGATACCTACTAGTGTGGCCCCTTGCGTGCGCACTCTCCTCACTGTAGCCGGATAAAGGAAATTGTGACACGTGGCATTGGAAAACCAGTATAGAGTTAATATATAGTATAGATAGATGTGTTGATGCTGAAGCCAAAAAGAATCCCCGGCGGGTGCTGTAAATCCCGATCATCGGACCGGATGGGCCTCGGGACTAAGTGACACGGACATAGGAGGGTGGGATCTATGGCCGGGGGATTGTGGGCCGTAGATCTAGGTGGCGGTGCCATGTGAAAAGGGTACCCTAGATTACTTTTTGGTAATCTAAGGTGCCCTAGATTACTTTCAGCTATCGTAGCTTTGCATACATGTTTTAAGTAAATTAGGGCCCCCACGTTTCAAAACGCGCGCATGGCGAAGTGGTTAGGGCATGCGCCTCTCATGGGTGAGATCACGTGTTCAAACCCCACATTCGCAAAATGGGGTACCTTAGATTACTTTCGAAACAGAGGTACCCTAGATTACTTTTTACCCTTTTTGTAATCTAGGGTACTTGCATTCCAGATCTACGGCCCACAATCCCCTAGCCGTAGATCCCACCCTCCCCCGCCCGTGTCACTTAGTCTCGAGGCGGGATGGGTGCCTCCTACTAGGTGTGCCCCCAAGATGTTAGGCCTCGGTTGATTCGGGGCTCGAAGGTGACGGTGTACGGCGAACGTCCGCTCTCGGCAAACCGCGGCGCAAGTTTCGCGGGGCGCACGATGGACCCGATAGGGACGACGAACGATGGGACATAGTCTTGATTGAACTTTTCTCCTCAACTCACCGTCTAGGTTACTACGAACACATGATTAGGTTTGAGAGCGCTCGACGAGGATGGGATTGTCCCCCTCCATTTCTCAACATGGAGGTATGCGGGGATTCCGCCTCACGGGGACTCCAAACCCAGGTGATTCGGGGCATCCGGCTCGCATGCGGAGCTCCAGGGGGCCGTCGGTCGACCGTCGACGGTTCTCATTGGCAAGCGTTGGCTCGACGCTACACGCGAACCGATTGTCCGATTTTGACGTTTAGGTACTCCACGCGGAAACCTCGACATCCTCTTCGAGATCTGCCATCGCTCGAGGCGCTCCTCATTCAGGCTGATGAGACTGTCGGCAATTTTCGGCCCTGTCCCCGACCCGAGGCGGTCCAGGGCATTTTCGATGATTTTTCGAGTTAGGCCAAAGTGGCCTGAGATGATTCCAGAGACCTCTTAAACATGCACTCAAGGGCCAAATAGCTTCGTTCACTCAACATGATCCTAAAGATGCTTCCGCACTCAACTTCAACTTTCAACGTGTAGTGCCAAAAGGCTCCGCGTGCATCAAGCTATGTGTGACGACAGGCCGTTTTCTAGAAGAGCCCTTCATGAGCCGCAAAAGGGGACTCAAGTCAGCAGGACGTGAGCCTCCCAGCTTGCGACCTCAAAGTTGCGGGCCCTTGGCCTCTCGATAAAGGTTCCACCTTGAGTGTCCCGGGCACACCCGTAACACTTGGTATCATAGCTAAAATCCCCATCAGCCAACGGCAAGTATCCATCAGCAACGTACGCAAGATCTACTGCCAAGATAAGTCATTAAAGGTGCAAGCTAGCGATGAAAACGCACTTGGTCACTAGGAATGTGACAAGGGTTGCAAAGTGACGCTACTTCAATGGAAAGAGGGAAGCCGGGCGACAGAGGATTAGTCGTGGCGTAGGTATACATGGAAGGCAAGCAAAACGGAGCCCAACAAGGGTATCTGAGCCGGCAGGAAATGTCACTCCAATTTTCCTCGGCGATGGCTCTAGGTGAAGAGCCCCTCCATGATTAGCAAATCATGAATCAAGAAAGCAAGCTGGCGGCCAATCATCGGGCAACCGTGGGGGCATAGTGCAAAGTGTCTCCCATCAGCATTCACATTCAAACGGGCTAACCAATTAGATCCGCCCTCAGATATGAAATTTATCATCAGTCAGTCTCGTCATGAGTTGTCAAGCACCTTGTGAAGAAGCTAAGCTGACCCGGAGTCAAACGTGACCATCAACAATGAGCTTCAACCTGGTATTGGTATGGCTTGGCAAAGCGGTCCAAGGTAAGGGGCCAACTCAATCAAAGATACAGCCTTTGCAGTCAACATGAACGGCGGGGTGAATTTTAGCATTGGCACTTCAAGCCTGCATGACACATGCTCCGAGTTACAGTGAGAGTGACTCATCTTCAGAATGCAAAGCATATGCACATAGACCCTTGTGGCAGGGTCACGGACAGTGTGACACGCTGTCCCTCATTCACAAAATGCAACCACGTCTCATCGAGCAATAAGGGTATATGGAATGAAGAATGTACAAGAGTGTGATCCTTGACACGTGTTGGAATTAGAGTTGCAGGAAAACACACACAACTTGGAGAAGACAAAGGAAGCTCAAGGCACACAACAAAGAGTGTATTACTTAGTGTGCAATGGAAAGATAAGATAGCCCTAGAGTGATGGGCGTGTATACAATGCACGGGGAAAAGAACCTCCTAGTGACGGAAAACATGCCCTGCCGGTCCTAAGTGTGTCCACACACATCATTACCACATGCGTATGATAACAAATCCCCCCTAGGAGTGATGCGATGAACGAGAGCTGGCACATAAGAGTATAGGGAAGTGCCATGCCCTGAGGACATGATCAGTCTGCAAAGGGAAGTAAGCCCAAAGCTTTGCCGGAAGCTTCGAACTTCTAACGAGACAATGCCTTTGTGAAAAGATCTGCAAGGTTGTCCTGTGTTGGCACATAGCTGATCTCTCCTGTTGAGAGCCTCTCCCTGACATAATAGTAATGCACCTCAATGTGCCTTGTGCGAGCATGAAAAACTGGGTTCCTCGCAATTGGCAATGCGTTGTGTGGCTGTCAACGTGAATAGTGTTGCCACTGTCCTGTCCAACACCCAAATCAGCCGTAAGGCGTCTGAGCCATACACACTCAATCGTAGCTATAAAGATTGCCCTCCTATACTCAGCCTCACAACTGGAAGTGGCCACAGTAGGTTGCTTCTTGCTCAAGCATGATATGCATGAACTGCCAAGCATGAAACAAAAACCACTTATGGACACTCGTGTGTCAAAACAACAAGCCCAATCTTAGTGTGAAAAAGCATGCAAATCTGGCGGCAATGATCCCCCCTTGGGATAAAACAAGCCAAGATGTAAAGTGCCACTCAAGTAGCGAAAAATTCTCTTGACATTCTATCAATGCTTAGACCCTGGGCTATGCATGAATTTGTTGACTTGTGAGACTGCACATTGAATATCCGGCCTCATGTTGCATACATAAAAGAGGCAGCCAATAGCAGTTTGGTAAAGAGTGACATTGGCAAGTTCACCAGCATCATGAAGACTCAATTTCTTTCCATGGGAGTGGCAGTAGGTTTGCAATCCTTAAGTCCAGACGTACATAGCAGTGTCTCTATGTAACTTTTTTGACACAAGGCAATACCACCATCACATTGCTTAAATTGTATACCCAAGTAATGATGCAACAACCCCAAATCTTTCATCTTGAAAGTAGCATTCATATCAGCCTTAAATTCAACAATATGTCTCTCATTTGGTCCAGTGATCAGCAAACCATCCACATAGAGAACCACAATGAGAAGTACATCACCCTCATGCTTTACATACAATGTGCTTTCTGTTGGACTGTTACAACGCCTCGTTTGACCAAATGAGTGTCATCCTTCTCATAACAAGCACGAGGAGATTGCTTCAACCCATACAAAGCTTTCTTACATTTGCACACTTTATCTTCCTGTCCTTTCTTGACAAAACCGCGAGGTTGCGTTACATAAACTTCCTTAAATATCTCATCATTCATGATAGTAGTAACAATGTCTAACTGATGTACATCCCAACCAAAATGAGCTGCCAATGCACATAGAAAACACATACTAGTCATACGACAAGTGGGAGCAAAAGTCTCTTCATAATCTATGCATTTTTTATGTGCATAACCCTTTGCAACAAGTCGAGCCTTATAGGATCAACCTCACGATCCGGCTTGCGTTTCAACTTGTAAACCCACTTCGCACCAATGGCCTTTTTTCCAGGAGGCAAATCACATAAAGTCCATGTGTCATTTTCTATAAGTGCATCATATTCTGATTGCATGGCAGCCAACCAATTTTTTGAATTATGTGCTTCATCAAAAGATAGAGGTTCCTCAATATCATGTAAGCTAGACACAGCCAAAGTATAACAATCTGATGCATAAGATGCATGGCAAGAGCCTGAACGAGTAGGACTAGACAAAGGTGAGTCCAATTTACTGTCACTGAATGTATGCACCAGCCATTTTTGCATACCTCTAGCCTACTCATTTTCAACCCTTTCCTCATCAAGTACATCATGTACATCTGCATCAGTAATAGGCTGATCTGTAACATTTTCGAAAACCCCCATAGGCTGCACATTTGCCTCATTGGAATTTACATTTGAACTTCCACCACTGAAAAGAGGCAACAAATTGTCATACATATCCTGTGAGCTTACATTATTGTCTCTAGCACATGACAGCAAGGGCTGAACAGAATCTTCCACAAACACTACATCTCGTGAAACCAAAATACACTTTGTTTGTGGATGATAGAACTTGTAACCTTTGCTTTCAACACTATAACCAACAAAATTACATTTGACAGCCTTATCATCCAATTTTCTGCGTTGTGTTCGTGGCACCAAAGCATATGCCAAACAGCCAAAAACACGCATGTGCTCAATAGAAGGCTTTCTATCATGCCATGCTTCATATGGAGTAATAGATTGCAAAGCTTTTGTAGGACACCTGTTAAGTACATAAGTGGCACACATGATGGCCTCAAGCCAAAAAGAATCCGGCAAAGCTTGACTTTTGATCATACATCGTGCCATTTCCATAAGTGACCTATTTTTCCTCTTAGCAACACCATTTTGTTGAGGCGTATAAGGCACTGTACATTGGTGTTTTATCCCAAGATTAGCCAAAAATGAATTAAACTCATGAGACATATATTCCCCCCCTCGATCGAGGGTGCCCATAGTACATTTTTAGACATTTTTCAGCCATAGCCAAAAAAATTTGAAGCTTATAAAAACTTTAGACTTCGCTTTAAGAGGAAATACCCATGCATGCCTGGAGTACTCATCAACGAAAGTCACGAAGTAAAGGTAATTGCCCAAGGACGGAGTTTGCATGGGCCCACAAACATCACTATGCACAAGCTGCAACCTGCATGTGGCCCTAACTGAACCATCCTTTGGAAACTTGGAACGTTGCATCTTACCCAAAATACACCCTTCACAAACATGTTTAATAGGTTCTTCAAGAGGCAGCAAAGAAGCAACCATATTATATTTTTTCAAATGCAGCAAATTGGCAAAATTCAGATGCCCAAAACGAGCATGCCAAAATTTTGCATCTGAAATAGCCTTAGAATCCACAACTGCATTTGCAAAATTTTGCCCACACTTGTCATATAAAGCGAGCTTATACAACCCACGTCATAAAATGCCAGATGCAACAATTTCATCACCAAAACTGAGACCATGTATTCTACATCTGTCATCCACAAATTTGACTACAAGACCAAGTCTAGCAAGTGCAGATACAGAAAAAAAATTCTTCTTGATCACAGGTATATACAATGCTTCAACAAGTGTGAAAGAACTGCCATTTGCAGCAATAAGCACAATCTTTTTAACTCCCTTGGCCGGATAAGAGGCATTGTTGGCACAAGTGACTAAATTCCCATGAGGGACATCCTCAAGAGAGGTAAACAAGTCACGATGAGAGGTAATGTGCTTTGTAGCACCACTATCAAAGTACCACACTTGAGCATTTGTAACAACTAACAAACATGCATCATGGACATTAGGATCATAAGTGCACTCTACACTAAAATCCCATTCTGCATCAACATCAGCATCACAGTCTCTTTTCACAAAAGACTCAACAATAGCTGCATTTGTAGTGGAACCGGCATTAGTAGTAGAACCGGCCTCTTTAGCCTTCAACTTAGGACATTGCTTGATCAAATGATCATTAGCTTTACAATAATGGCAACGCATCTTCTTTTTGCCCTTATCACCAGAATTCCCGGACGAATTGCTGCCAGTAGATGCATTAGGAACATGCAATTTACCACTCGTAGAAGAACCATGAGAAGTGGCCACATTAATGTTACCACCTTTTCTTTGAGCAAAAATAAAGGCATGTTCAACTGTGTGTTGTCTAGTCCTGTTTTTCTGGAAAGTGACTCTTGCAATAGCAATGCGCATAATCATCAAACTTGACAACTTCAGGATCCTTGGGTCATAAGTCTCCAAGTACTAGCAAAAGTCTGGTAAGAATCTGACAAAGCATCAAGAACAGTATGCACAAGGGAATTGTCAGAAATGACTTCACTTGCAAAAATAAGTTGCTCATTAATATCCTTGACACCAGCAAGGAAAGTGTCCATGTCATCTTCATCATGCATAATCTTTGACTCCAGTTCTTTACGCAGCAATGCAATTTTTGCCTCATTGCAACTTGCATAAAGACAAGCCAGAATATCCCAAGCTTATTTTGCAGATTTTGTTGAATGAATGTGGGAGTATTAGTGTGCTTCACAGATAATGCAATCAATGCATGAGCCTGCGCATCTCTTACGTCCCAATGAGCTTGCTCAGCCATAGGCAAAACAACTCTAACAACAACAATCCTTGTAGAAAGTCCTGCAATATCCTCAACATCGCATGTATCCTCAAAACCAGGACGTACATCAATGCCCTACACAATTTTCCAAACGCCCTTCGACACAAGAACATGTTGCATCATATAATCCCACATAGGGTAATCATCCCCATCCAAAGCAAACATCTTGAACACATCTGTGTTGTTGTCAGCCATGGTAAATGATGTTGCGAAGGCCGAAATGAGCCCGAAACAGAAATCTGAGCAGACTGAGCTCTATGAGTGCACCCAAAATATTTGTCAACCTGCAAACGCTCGCCAAAGCTCACAGAAATCGGAGAAAGTGAGCAGGCGTATGCTGGAGCTCCTGGCGACTAAGCCCAGAAGGACGCAACCTGCTCTGATGCCATTTGTTGGAATTAGGGTTGCAAGAAAACACACACAACTTGGAGAAGACAAGGAAGCTCAAGGCACACAATAGAGAGTGTATTACTTAGTGTGCAATGGAAAGATAAGATAGCCCTAGAGTGATGGGCATATATACAATGCATGAGGGAAAAAACCTCCTAGTGAGGGAAAAAATGCCTCGGCGGTCCTCAGTGTGTTCACACACATCACTACCACATGTATATGGTAACAACACGAACATCGACAGGGCCTGGGAACCTAAGGGGCAAAGTAAGCTTGGACGGCATGATAATCTCAAGATGTGGAGCTCATCAGAATTCCAGAGGCAAGCCCCCATGAGAAATCGGAGCAATAGGTCGCTCCGTGGATGGAGGGCATGCGGGGAGTACTCCACCCTCGTGCAAGTGGGAACCTAGCTGGACTATATCAAAGAACCACTTCTGTGGAAATCTATAGGAAAGGTACAAGGGTGCCACGAGTTCTAAAGCACCAGGAATGGGACGAGGTCACTCATCCTTCTAAGTAGATCTAGATTGGAATGGAAGAGTTTGGAGACGTGGTGTCTTGAAGTAAGACAACCTCAGAGAGCCTACCACTAGTTAGATTATATCCTAAGATGACCATGGCATGCTCCGAAGTAGTATAGGGCAAAGGAGTGAGAGCCAATGTTTCTTCACCGTCATGGGGGAAAACGAGATGTCACCCAACATGTAGTCCAGAGGGACTCAACAAGGTCAGGCTAGATAGCCCCCTCACCAAGCATCATCAGCAGCATCAACGAGGTAGGTGCCAAAGAGTTGGCCCTCTTCCATATATCAGCAAGCAGAAGCTGGTGTGGGAAAGTGCTGTGCTCGATCAGTGTGAGGTTGAGAGTACCTCTTGAGGAGAATTCAATTGTCAAGTGAAGGCAAGGAGTCCGGATCCTATCCCCAATCATAAGCGGGTGAACCAAGCAGGGCAATATCCCCCAACTCAATCAAGACACAAGCAACAACCAAAGTCCCAAAACTTCAAAAGCATGACCGAGTGCCTGCAAAATCTGAGGCTACATCCAAAGCCCATCAAAGCAGTGATAGGATCTTCATAAGCAAGTAAGTGTGCCTGTGGACCATCATACTACTTAAGAGTCAAGATTATCATCGACGAAGCCGGGGAACTAAAACGACTCGGGTGGACCGTGCACCAGATAGTAGCAAAGCCGGGGACAAAAATGACTTGGGTGGACTGTGCAAAAGACATTGAAGCTGAGTACCAGAGCGAACGGGTGAACCGTGCAAACCATCAAAGCCGGATGACCCAGAGGGGTGGGCCGAGCACCCATCAAACCCGGAGTCTTGCGAGCGGGCGGACCGTGCAACAAAGCTAAGCTGGGTACTTCAGAGGAAGGTGTTGGAATCAGGGTTGCAGCAAAACACACACAGTTTGGAGAAGACGAAGGAAGCTCAAGGCACACAGCAGAGAGTGTATTACTTAGTGTGCAATGAAAAGATAGATAGCCTTAGAGTGATGGGCGTATATACAATGCTCGGGGGAAAAAACCTCCTAAAGAGGGAAAAAATGCCCCGACGGTCCTAGTGTGTTCACACACATCACTACCACATGTATATGGTAACAAAGCTACTTGCAAGAAACTAGGATATATGTGCATTGTGCTTGGTGCTCATCTATAGATAAAGATTACATAAATTTCGATGGAAATTTGGGATGAGGGATGCCAAATGGCTTCATTTTTGTAAAATTTCCATTTTTATGGGTAATTAACAGTTCATGAATAATTATTATAGAGTATATAAGAATTCAATTTTAGATCTTGCTTATACAAATTAGACTAGTTTCACTCAATTTTTTTTGTGGGATTGGATAGTTTCAGTTGCATGGATGTCGAGTATGAGTCTTGGGGCTGAAAATATAACACTATGTAAGAAGCTCGTAAGAAGACTTGGGCCTCTGACATAAAAAAGTAGCTAAGAGATCAAGCTTTGAAACCAAATATGAGTGCTATACCTAAACATTTTTTTATTTTTATCTGACGTTCAATAAACAAGTAGGGTTAACCCTTGAATCCTTATTTAAAGGGAAGCCAAAAGGTGCTTCTCCTTCAAAAGCAAAAGGGAATTGAACCATGTGGAGAAATATATGCGTGCTAAAGTATTCTCCATTTTATGGTGAGATGCGATCCATCATTATTTTTGAGAGGGGTTACTCAACTTCGTAAATCAAACAACGAAGTTTTTTTTTCCTGCTTTCAAACTTTGTAAGAGAATATACACTGCCCTTGACATAGTCAAGAGTTGAGACCTTCTCAATCAAGCAATTCAAATGTGTGAGAGCTCATCTTTGTCAAGCACTATCACACACAAAACCAAAGCACCAATCAATTGTGACGAAGACGTAACTTCCTGAGCTACACTATATGTGGTCGTAGAATTTATAGGATGGCTAGAAAGAAATGTTGCCCATCTTGTGTAAAAGATGGTATGTCAAACCACAACAACCTAAAAAATTTCTGTTCAAGAAGCATTTGCCAACTGCAAATAAAACCTTTCTTTGTACGGAGTTTAGACACTGGTAGAGTAGTATACAAAGACCACTCCTAACATGGAAGCCAATGACAAATACAAATGGCACAAACTTCTTTACATGGCAAACACGAATAAAATTCAGACTTATGAAAAAGGTTTTATGGGACATTGTAGAAAGAGAACCTTTAGGGACTTCAACTAGAGAAGCTTCCTCATCATTTGAGCAAAGAAATCTAAAAGCACTAGGCATCATAGGGGAAGGGTTGCAAGATGTCTTTATACATCACATCGAATCTTGCAGTACTGCACAAGAAGCATGGACTTTACTCGAGAAAGTATTTGGTACTACTTCCAAGACATCTAAAATCATGCTTTATAGAGTTTTTTTCACTTGCAAAAGTTGCCGACACTACTATGTCAACTCACTCAAGCAAATTCAAGAGCTTACAGTCATAGCTAGCGAGAATCAGCAAATATGTGGAAGATGATATCAAAATAGCTATCCTCATCAAAAGTATTTCAACTCTTAATGAGTATTCCAGCCTTGTTACTACCCTAGAAAATCTTCCTACACCTGTCTTAGCTGAAGTAGAAGCCCCTCTCTTAGAAGAAGAAAGAAGAATCAATTTTAAAAATGAACATTTTGAAATACAAGGAGCATACCTTACTCAAAGCAAGGAGGGCAACAAAAGTCAACGACCATTTTACAAAGGAAACAGCTCGAAAGAACCTTAAAGGAACATATCATTCAAGGACTCCAAGAAAGGCACTATATGCACATTTGTGGCAAAAGCAATCACACGAAAAAATCATGTTTTCTTAAACAATAGATAAGAGCTATATACATTGGAGAGTCAAATTCGAAGGATGCAGATGAAGAAAAGACTGCCTCGGATGAGGCAAACCTTGTGCATGTGGATGAAGAATGGGCCCTTTAAGGTCTATATAAGCTAAGCAAAAGTCTTTTTTTGTATCTCAAACACCTTCTTTTTAGTCTATCTAGAGAGAGAGAGAGAGAGAGAGAGAGAGAGAGAGAGATGGATGTTTTACACACACACACATATATATATATATATATATATATATATATATATATATATATATATATATATATATATATATATATATATATATATATATATATATATATATATATTGATTTTGGCAATCAAGTGCTAGTGCCCACACATCCATCAGTGTGGGCACTAGCACTTGATTGCCAAAATCAATATATATCTATATATATATATATATATATATATATCGTTTTTGGCAATCAAGCACTAGTGCCCATTGATGGATGTGTGTGTGTGTGATAGAGAGAGAGAGAGAGAGAGAGAGAGAGAGAGAGAGAGAGAGAGAGAGAGAGAGAGAGTTGGACGCATGTCTAACCTCACCATCCTATCTTATTGCAGTATTAGCGAGAACCACGATTAGTTTGTCAAACCATGGGATGAAGCTGACTCAACTAGTGCATAGAGGCTACACGAGGTTGTCAATGTCTCGGAAAACAACTAACAACTCGCATCTAACTCAAGCTATACTCAAGTGACTGAAATCACCAAAAGCCAATCGCTCATCGACAAACAATTCACATCCGTTACAGCATCAAATGACATCCAAACGTAATGAAACTTCTAGGACAAGTTTATAAGACCTAAGCATACATGCTTATGGTCTCAAACCCCACTTTAGGTCAAGTTCCAAAATCGCGATTATTAACAGCAATGGATTTTTTACCTAGTCGTTTTCGACCCAGAATGCATCTAAATGCTTAGCAATGATGCCCCAATAGCCCGCCTATGCTTAGTTTTTGATTTAAAAGTGTAAATTCTTAGTTATGATGAAATTAGGCCGCAAGTCGGCGACGCCAAAAGCTATGAAATACAATGAACTGCTGACGTCAATGCGTAGAGCTCTTACCTGCTATTGTAATGCAACAAACGCAATCGCAATGTGACAACCGGAGAGGGAGTAGGAAGCACGAGAAGGAGAGAAGTGAGCGCCGTTAGCTCACACTCTATATTTCTTATCTAAAACTTATAAAAAAACTTACAAAAATTGGCTTTTATACCTTATCCAAGGTTTTTGGGTGGTTAAAACTAATAATCTGGAGTTCTATCAAAGCTGGGAAATGACTGGCTGATACAATCTGGAAGCTTGTTGCCCCGACTCATTAACAACAGAGTTTATCCAAGAAAATACGAGTTACAATATTCTCGATTTATCAAAATAATAAATGTTTTACAAAGAGAACTCCGAAAAATGGTGTTTGTGTTAGCTTGTTGCTAACATTCCCCCCCTCGTCGCCTGTGTCGTCGCTTGACACAGTTTATGGGCTGAAATAGTCTTCGGGTTGAGGACTGGCGAGGCGGTCTTTAAGTGCATCGAGTGCCTTCTGGTATTTGATTCTTCTTTCTTTGTCGGGCACTTGCAAAAAATTGCATTGTCACTTTATTCTTCAGCTCCACCGCTAAGTAGCCTACAAACCTGGATGCTAGGTTGCTAATCACCGGCGCAAATATCTTCGTTCTCCAGGTGAAGAATCCAGTGTAGAAGGCTTCTTCAAATGCCAACATATTATTCAATGGCAAGAACATACATCTGGCATAGAAGCCGTAAAGGACTTCTTCCGAAGGTTGCCCACTCAGATCGTAGCATAAGCCTTTGTTTCCTTCCAAAAATGATATCCATGGGGCTCCTGTTTGCTCAGGCTCATTAAAAACTTGGATGCATGTGAGCAACATCCTGCAGATCTTATATAACATGGCGCAGGAGAGATCTGGTAGAATCTTGAATGAGGACATGGCGCCCGTTAGGGTTTTCACCATGTATTCCTCTGTCCTTTGTTTTCTCTCTGGAGCTGGCAGCCTGGGGTAGTTAAGCCAAGTTGGCCTCTTCTTTGTCAATGCTTCATGCTCTTGCCATGTCCTTACTCTAGGTACATGATAGAAGGTTGGATCTCTTTGAAGGGATGCAGGTGCTCTTGTGAATAGAATCAGGTATCTCGGATTCTTATTCAACCAGCTTAACCTCCACTTTGGGTGGTCTTGATCTGTGCCATCTTCTTGCATATCTTTGTACAACCTCTCTTTCACCTGTAATAATTCCACTTTAATGAGAGGGTAAGGCAGGGATTGCTGGTGCCATTGCACATTGATCTGATTGGGAGTGAGTTGAGTGACGTTGACAGAGTGTAAAACTCTCAACTTCGAATCCATTGCGGCTTTCCATTGCTCATCCACCTCTTGGGTGATCTTCTCTTTCAGTGCTTCTTCTTCAGCTTTTGACAGCTGGAGCATTGGCACTGTGTCTGAATCTGTGATGTGAATCAAAAAGTCCTCATCGCCACTCGGCTCTGCTGTGGATTGTGTCTCAAACTCATCAAATGAACCAAGGGTATGTCTATCTGTGGCGGCTCTGAAGTGCCTGCCTCTTCCTGCGTGTCCGGTTTCCCATCTCTGAGGAGTTGGTTAACTCGCTTGAGTTCTGCTATTTTCTTTAAGAGCTCTTCTCTTTGAACCCTCATCAGTGCCAGGTCCCTGCGTTGTGATTGTTCCAGCTTTAATTCCAATTCAAGATCTTTGTTTTTCTTCTCTAGTGTCTTGTACACTTCGTCAGTTCCTTTGATCGAGGCCACGGCTGGATTTTCTCTTATTTGCCGTAAGAAAATTGCGTTATCATTGATCCGTTGTTCAGAGTACTGCAGAGAAGCATTGGCAACGTCTAATTGCACCTGAAGTTTTTGAGCCGACAGAGATGTCGTAAGAAGTTCATTCGTAACTTTTGTCAGCTGCTCGTCTTTTTCTTTGCAGGCATCGGATAGTTTGGTGAGCAGATCACCTAACTCCTCCATTTCTTTTTGCTGCCTATCTCTGGCTAACTGATGCTGTTCAGCTTCTATCTTCATCTCTTGCACCTGCCTTTGAAGATCGGTGATGACAGTCATCCTGTCTTCTAACTCTCCTTGGAGAGCCTCGATCACCATCTCAAGTTCTTTGGCCTTTGTGCTGCAGTTTAATGCTGCTGAACGGAGTCTCTCCGTCATTTCTTGCATCTATCGTGCATATTCATTGAGTTGTATTATTACCTCGTCGTTTGACTGCCACTCCTCCTATCTTGCCAGTTGAGATGTGCCTACAGCCTCATGTGTATCTTTTTGCTGCGTCGTAGCTGCTGGTTGTTCTTGTGTTGAGGTAGAGGGTCGGTCTTCTTCTTGGTCATCCCGAGGCTTTGATGTCTCGGCAGTTTCTGGCTAAGTAGAAGTAGAGGGTGTTGGCTCAGACCTTGTTGTCTCTTTTGGTGCCGGACTCTCTTCATTCTCTGGCTCGGGTTCTTTCTCTTGTGCAGTGGTAGACTCGTTTTCTGGACATGCTTCTTTATCAGTCTCTTGTGCAGCTTTACTTGCCTTTTTCTCTTCAGGCTTTTGAGTATCTTCGGTGGGCTTCTCCTGTTCCGGCTCGGCTTCTTTTTCTTTTTGTCTCTCGGGGTGGTCAGCTTCTTGTGCGGATTCTGTTTGTTTGGTGGACTCAGAATCTTTCTCTTTCTCAGGCTTCGCTTCTATATTGGTGTCTTTGCCCGTAGGCGATGGTGGTGGGTTGGGCATGGGATGGTCCTGTTGTTCTGTAGGCGGTGAGGTGGGTCGGGGGGATCCATAACTTTGTTCTTGGGCTTCACCTCTAGCCGTCTCCTCGACTTGTCTTTGTTCTTCCGCCTCCTTGGCTTTCTTTGCCGCTTCTTCTGCCTCCTTCAGCTTGAGGGCTTCAGCTTCTTGGTACATTCTTTCCAAAAGCTCTGTTGGATCTTCAGTCTCTTTTCTGTGTGATACTTCGTTCTAGGGCCTTTAAGTCCAGCCAGCACCGGTACCCTTTTCTCTGGGTCCTTCTCTTGTGCTTGTCTATTGCGTTGGTAGGCCTGTTTCTCTCTTTCAAAGTGCGCTTGTTTTTGGGTTGGCTCTTCTTGGTGTGCGGACACAAATTTTCTTTTCATTTCTTCTCTACGAGCTCTCTTTTTCTCGTTGTCAGAGCTCTCGCTACCGTGCCTTTCTGGCGAGCTATCAACTGACTCTTCATCAGATTTATATGATCTCTTTCCTGACCTGGTAGCTCTTGGAGAGGGTTGTGCTGCCAATATCCATGTATCCTGATCAGGAGCAGGCGGTAGGTTGTCGGCCATGCCAATGGCATGGTATGCTCTTCTAGTCAAGACCTCTGGCGCACCCAAGTAAGTGATTTTGCCTTCCTTGTTGGTGACCTTCAAAGTTGTCAAGACATACTGCACGTGGTCCACTGGTTGTCTTGTTGTCAATTGAGAACTTGAGTGAATGTGGTGGCCACGACGTGATTTGGTGTAGTGTACCTTGGTGGCGTTTTTGCCAGAAAATAAAAGTGTTGGTGGTACAAACGCGTTGGCTCTTCCACTTGTTTGTGAATTAAATTAGCGAATGTAGCAGCGGCTGTCTCTTTGGTAAATGTTCCTGTTGTTTTCCTGTCCCTTGCTCGCATGATCATTCCTTCTGTGGGCAGTCTGAGTGCCTCTGCCACTATCTCTTTAGTGATCACTACTTCGACCTTGTTCCCTTGGGTGTCAGATATTTGTGCAGTTCCATCTTCTTTGATTGTGGATAGAAGCTCGTAAGCTTTCTGAGAATCCACTCTGCAAGGCTCTTGTTCATAGAAATCCCCGAGTCCCAGCCTGCGGTTAGCTTCTTTGGTTTTTGGCTTGGCGGCTACATCATAGACTTCCTTGGCAGGAGTTGCAACTCCACCTGATGCCCCTCTTCACTCTTGAACCTGCCAGTGAAGACTGTAGTGTGATGTTCTTCTAACTGTTCTCTAGAGAGGTATGATGCCTTGGCTGCTTTGACTGACTCGGGGTTTAGTTGATAAGCGGACAGTTCTTGTAGTTTCTCCTTTTGGTTGAGCTTCTTCTTGGCCCTCTCCGCTGCTTGCATGGCTCTTGTCGAGTGAATAGAGTGCAAAGTTAGCAGATTTGTCGGAATTTCTCTGAAATGTCCTTTAGGCTGAAATGCTGACAATTTTGGTCCAATTTGCTTCAAATCAATTTTTAAACAAGCATAGATGCATAAAAACATGCAAGGAACAAAATTGTGTGGTCAAAACAAATATTTGCAACCAAAGTAAATAATCGTGATTATTTACAACTGAGGAAAATATTCAACTTTTTGTAAACTTAGCTTTATAGGCTTGAAGTATATACCAAATACATGCTCTGAGTGAAATATGGGCTCATTTGGATGCATAGGGTGAAAATGGTACCAGATTTTGGCTTTAAGTCTCTGAACGATAGATATAAAGGAAATTTGAGATTTTGAGCTCCAAATTGATTCAAATTTGGCTAGTAGGCTTAACTCATCATGTACTTTGGATGTATGATGACAAAATATCAAAACTCCCCAATTTTGATCAGAAAGTAAATAATCGCGATTATTAACTTTTCTTTCAAAATTGACATTTTTTGATACAAACTGGTTCTAGGCATTGTATAGACCCTATATATGAGATATAAGGTGATTTGGATCAAGAAATATTGTCCATAACCCAAAATTTGGCTTGCAAAGACTTCTTTGCGTTTTTTGACAATTTTACAAGTAATGGGTTGTCATTTTGGTTCATACTTGATTTTTGGCATGTAATAGGTGTGTACACATGATAGGTGAGGTGAGGTGACAATTTCTAAGCAAAACTGATGCAAAAGTAAATAATCGTGATTATTTACAACAGTGACAATTTCTTTGCAAAACTCACAAATTTTGACCTAGACATATTCCATACACCTAATACAAGTCCTAAATTGAATTTGGCCAAGTTTGGTCATGTCGGCATCACTTTGTGCTTTGTCGACTATGAAATCATCACTTTTTGTGACTACACTGCCTGTTGGGTTGGTCGGTCAACTTTGAGGCTTTCGACTTATCCGCAACATAGTCGTGAAGAAACTTGTCCAATTCTGGCTCATTTGGAGTCAGTTTGACCCCGTATGTCAAATTTGACGCTTTGTAACCTTCGAGCCGTTTTCTGCTTTTCGAGGGCTTTGCTTAATGGATTTCACCAAACCAATCATATAGATTGTATATGGACCTCATAAGCAAGCCATTTGTGGAGTTAGGTCGGAATTCTGGCATTTGCCAAAAACCTAATGTTTCTACTGGGAACCCCCTCGACCCTTGCCGAATGGTCATCTGATGATATAGAAGGGTTCTATTATGTTAGGGCATGCTATAGTTCAAATCCCATCTGATTTGGTCAAGCTGGCAGGCCGCTATGGTCAGTTTTAGGTCGTAGGTCTTCGTGCACTGCTTGATTCTAGGGTTTTTTCTAGGGCTTTAGATTAGCTACCAGCCATACAAAATGGATCATTGTCGAGTAGAGAACTTACCCCTCATGTCTTGTGTGAGACGGTGCTGAAAATGGTCCGGAAAAGTCGCGCGACAGAGGCAGAAATCTCTCTCTGCAAAGGCTCCAAGTGGAAATGAGGTGGTTTTAGTTTACCTTGGATATCTATACCCGGACTTTCCGAACCAAATTTCCCCAGATTCCCCCGTTAGTCCTACTAGGTCGTGAAATCTATGTTAGACTCAAAAATTTCCCTGATCGGATTCCTGTAGCTCATTCTGCAAGAATTTTGCAAAAGTAGGTATGGCCGCCTAATTTAGGCTTCCCGCTTCCATCTTCCGATTTCATTGAAAATTTTTGTGCTTGTCCGCCTTGTTTTTTTGATCACCATCGTGTCTTCCATTTTTCCATCTGAGCTTCCTTGCTATTTTTTATTAATTTTGACATGTTTATTTAAAAAATTAAAGAAAATAGCAAAATGCTCTAAAAAAGTAAAGTAAAAATCCAGTAATTAAGAAAATTCCTTGAAAAACATAGCTTTATTGTTTTTTGTTGGATTTTTCTATTTTTAAGCCTCATTATCAATAAAAATGATGAAAAATATCCAAAAAGGACTATTTTTTAACGATTTTCTGATAGTATATACACTGTTTACACTCATCGGGGAGTTATTATCATTGAATTTTCCCTTGATGATGAATTATAAAGGAATTATTAGGTAATTTTGCAAAAATCACACGTTAATATCGAACTTTTTCCTCCCTCTTCAAACATTAATCTTAATTACTTAGTAGTTAGTACTTAATGCCCTTCCACCCCTCCTAGATGGCGTACTTCGGGACGACCGTGTGCATGGGTTGAACAATTGTGTCTATTCATAGCCATGGTTGGCTCTACCATGCTATGAAGATCAATGCAATTCAAACCAATATGCTGTGCAAGAGCTGGGTCTTGAGTAGTTGACTCAAGGGTTTCTGATGTCGAGGTTTGTTGCTGATGTCTTCCAAAGAGCAAATCTTGTAGCTTGTGTGCTCTCTGTTTGATTGTACCATCAGGATGCTTCAGCACACTGATTGCTTGAGTTGTTGGTAGTACTTTTGATTGTTGTTGAGCTTTTTCTCGCTATTGGTAGCTAGGTGGGCTTGGTGCTGCATGGTGTGGTGGAGTCTTTTGAGACTTAACTCGCCATTGCTTGATTGGTTTTGCGGTTTGTGGTGAAGATAAGTGCTCCTTTTTCTTCCAAACCATTTCCATGTTAGGTTCCTTGCGCGGAGATGCTCGTTTATGAGTTTTAACCCTTGGAACCTTCTTTTGTTTTGTCGGTGAAGTTTTAGGCACCCAGATCTGAATCGGTTTATCCTTAAGCTGTGCTTTTGGTACCCAAATTTGCCTGACTCCTTGCATGCTACTTGTAGCATTTGATTGTCGAGGGGATGGAGAAGATTGACTACTTTGTGGTTTGGTCTGATGATTGCTTCTTTTCCATTCCTCCTTGCTTGGTGCAATTGGAACAATGAGTTGCCCTCCTTTAGGTGATAGCTTTAGCTGATTTGTATCCCAATCTGGTACTGCTTTGTATGTTTACTTCCAAGGAATTCTAGGAATCATCGTTTCATTCATGTGTTCATCTGGCAAGCATACAAACTGATGAGGACATGAATATTCATGTACTATCACGTTCAAGTTTACTACTCCCAATGTTGGAGTTGGGTTCTTGTTGCATCCTTTGATTGTCGCTATTCCTACCTTCGATGCTTGACTTGTGGCCTTCTTGTATGTGGAATAACTGACTGCATTTACTCTAGATCCTGTGTCGACCAAAGCATGGATGCTATGATTGTTGAGTTGTACTTTGATGCACAGGTCCATTCCATCTAACCAGTCATCACTTGTTGAAACTGCGTCTTTAGGTAACTCCTATTGTCGATCATCTATTTCCAGAGTGTTGATGGGAATCGTTATCTATTGATTATTGAGAGTAGCTTTCCGCTTGAGTACCTGAAGCCGAGCTTCCTCTTGGGATTCATCAACAACCTGCTGTCATTTGATCTTCCTTTGTTTGGTTGCATGCATTCTTTCTAGCAATTCATTGGTTAATGACAAATTGTGTTTCTTTAAACGACATCCACTAATCCAATTAGCCATTGGTTCACCATCTAGGGTGGACAATTTTACTACTCCACTTGGAGATACATCTTCAATGATAAATGATCCGTTCCCCTTTTTCTTAAACTTGGGAATGTGTTGCGTAAGGGAATAGACTAAAACTAAGTCCCCTTTCTTGAAGATCTTTGTGATTAAGTGGGAATCAAAAAACTGTTTTTGTTTTCGCTTTTGTGCATAGATATGAGCTACAACAGTTAGCCTTTGCTCATCTAGCTTTTCCAAATCTTTGAGTCTTTCTGACAATTCATGTTCAGTCCACTCAAAATTCTATGCTACCCTTAATGTCGGCAATAGAAATTCTATTGGAAGTATGGCATCAAGACCATAAACAAAGTTAAAGGGTGTAGCATTTAAAGTTGTTTTGAATGAAACGCGATAAGCCCAAAGAGCAGCATGGAGATTCATTTCCCACTCTGTCCTTCCTGAACTAACCACTTTAGTAAGCACCGAGCTAAGAATTTTATTCGTATGCTCAGCTTGTCTGTTTGCTTGTGTGTGATAGGGAGCTGATTTGTTATGGATGATCATAAACTCATTAAGCAAATACTCTATTACCTCATTGAGGAAATGAGTTCCCCAATCACTGACAATCTCTATTGGCAGTCCATATTTCGTGAATACATACTCATATAAGAATGCAACAGTGGTTTTGGCATCATTGTTTTGAGTTGCTTTAGCCTCGGCCCACTTGGTCAAATAGTCCGTAGCTACAATGATATATTGAGCTTGGGTTCTATGAGTAGGTGGCTGTATCTGTCCAACAAAATCTATACCCCATTTTGCAAAAGCTCTAGCCCCCATCATTGGTCTTAAGGGCATGCTATCTACTCGTGTTGGCATTTTTGCTCGTTGGCAAGCATAACATCTTCAAACATATTCTCTAGCATCTTCAAAAAGTGTTGGCCACCATATGCCTCCATCACGATTTCTCTTGCAGTGGTCTCACTAGAAAAGTGACCTCCAGCTAATGCAGCATGTGCTTGTTCTATAATCGGAATATACTCGTTTTCATTTACACAAAGATGCAAATGTTGATCTTTACCTCTCCGATACAATTGGTTCCCAATAAGAGCATAGTCTCTTGCTTCCGTTTCAATTGCTCTACAACGGAGTTTACTCATATCCTCAGGAAATGTTCGGCTCGATAAATAAGTAACCAGATAATTACTCCACTTAGGAACAGGTGACATTTGAAACAATGTTACATGTGGTGTGGGTGTCTGTTTTTGACATTGAGGGCAATCCTTTACAAAAGATCAAACATCTCTTCTCATAGTCGGCCAAAATACTCCAAGTCTCAAGACTCGTTGCATAGTTTGGTCTTCCGCAAAGTGAAGTCCTATTATGATAATATGTGCTTGAGTTAAGTACTGTTCTTTTTCTTCAGGGCTAATACATAAAAGCAATATCTCGTCCCGATTTCTTTTGTATAGCTTTCCAGCTAGTAATCGATACATAGCCGATTGCTCGATTAATCCGATTGTGATAGGAAGTGGTATTTGTGAATCCACTTGAGCTATTGTCATCAATGACACAATGTTTTTCGACCATCTAGGTATCATTTCTATGGAGAACAAATAGGCATCTGGTAGATCATCGTTTACCCCTTTAGATGATTCTCCTAAAACAATCCTTGACAAATGATCTGCTCGTTGATGTGTAGTGTCTTTTTTTACAACCACAGTGAAATCAAATTCCAGGAGAATGATGAACCATCTCACTATTCTCCCTATGCTGCATGGCTTGTTGACCAAATACAACAAAGCTTGGTGGTCCACAAAGAACACAAACTTGTTGGCTAATAAGTAATGTCTATACTTTTTAATGGCATAGATCATTCCTAGTCCTTCTCTTTCGCTGGTGGTATAATTATTTTCTGCCATTCAATTGTTGGCTAGCATAAGAAATAGGAATGTCAATTTTTCCGTCTCCTGGTTGAGCTAGTATACAACCGATAGCAAAATTTGAAGCATCTACATGTACGTGAAATACCTTATCCCAATCCGGTGCTTTCAATATTGGAGCTGAGGTGAGAACTTGCTTAAGCTTCATGAAGGATTCTTCACATGTCTGGGTCCATTCAAAGTGTGTAATCAAGCTATACATGGGTTTTGCAATTATAGCGCACAAGTAGATGAACTGTCGATAATATCCACAATGCTCCATGAAAGCTTGTATCCCCTTGACTGTTGTTGGTCTAGGCAAATCAACAATGACATGAATCTTCTCAATATCAGTAGCTATGCCATTTTTAGACACTATATGTCCAAGAATTTTTCCTTGTCTACCCATGAATGTGCACTTTTCAAGATTTATGCAAATCTTATAAAGTCTGCATTTTTCGAATACCTTTTTGAGGTGTTCAAAATGATCAGCCCGGATTGATGAATGTACGCATAGATCATCCATATATACTTCTAAGAATTTTCTAAGATATTCTTTGAAATCATGGCTCAACAACCTTTGAAACGTGGCTAGAGCATTAGTTAACCCAAACGGCATAACTCAATAGACAAATATACCCCATTCTGTTGCAAAAGCAGTTTTGTGCTGATCTTTTGGGTCAACCAAACGTTGATTGTATCCCAAAAAGCCATCTAAGAAGCTATAAGCTTCTTTTCTTGCAACTCGTTCTAAAACATGCTCAATTATTGGAAGAGGAAAGTTGTCTCTAATGGTCACTGCATTCACCTTTTTGAGATTAACACACACTCGTAATTTTCTATTCTTCTTGGGTACTACCACAATTGGAGACACCCATTCTGTGTGTTCAATTTCGTAAATGAATTTTGGTTCCTTTAGTTTTTCAATCTCTTCTTTTATCTTCGTGGAAAATGTTTCGTTATACGTGTATGGCCTTTGTCTACTTGATTTTGCATCATCTCTCATGGTATGGTATGTTGATAAATTTCTAGATCAACACCCTTGAGATCCTTGTAAGACCAAGCGAAGAAATCTCGATATTCCTTTAACAAGCTTAGCAAAAGCTTTTCTTCTTCGTCTGTTAGGTCGTTCGCGATGTAAGCAGGTCTAGGCTCTTCTCTTGGTTCAACCAAGTCTATCATTTTAGCATTTTCAGGTCCTTTGTAAGACTCACCCTATTTCCGTAGTTCCCTAACAAGTTGTTCGACTATGATTTTCCGATCTTGGAGAGTATACTTTTTGTAATGGGATGGAACATGCATTACATCCTTACCATCCTCTTTTGTGGTTTCCATTTCGGTTGTATATATCTCCTTTAGAGCTTTTTTCAACGCTTGATATTTCTTTTTACGCTCGACTCTGGTCATGAGTGGTTTCTTATCCTGTGATTTTTCTTGAGTACCCTTCCTTGTTTTCCTCGATGTCTGAGACATTTCTGAGTTTTTGTTTGAAGGATATCTGCCATTTATTTTGTCCTTGACACAATCATTTGCATCTATCTGCATCAGGAATTGTGTTATACTGGAGACTAATGGCATAGGTCGTGTTTTCACAATTATGGTGTCTCTTTTTCATCTATACCATTTTTGTCTTCTTGATTTTTGGTTTGGGAAGTTAAAAAACTTTTTCTCTCCTCCTTGTAGGAGTAACTTAGCTCTTGTATTCTCTTTTTTCGACCCCGAATCTTTTGAGGTAGCTGAGTGTTCATCTAACTCATCAATTGCGTCGTAATAGAGGTCTGAAAAGACTTGTTGAGCTTTCATTAAGTCTTTGGGTTCCTCACCTTCATCTTCAATGTTGAGGATTGAAATCATTTGGAGGGGAATTATGTTGTAGCCATCCTCATTGCAAAATTGAGTAGGCATAGACGTATTCACACATACATCCATTGTCGCTAAAATTTGAGTCAACTCAAATGGATCAAATAAATGCTCTGGAAAGGGTTCATGTACATAGGCTTCATCTGTGCAGTCCCTTTCTAGAATACATTCTTCTCTTCTTAAGCTTCCGTTTTCTAAAGCTCCACACATCCAAAAGGAGTGTCTTTGTTTAACCAGGATGGGAGTTTAGTTTCAGGCGAAGAGACTGAATCAAACTCTTGGATGGGTGTTTTCAAGACATCTCTATAAGTGTGATCTTTTAGAATTACTCTTGTTATAGATCCCACTTGCTTCAAGTACAAATAATTTTTTTCCCAATCTTGGATAAGCTGTACCTGTCGCATGAAAGATCTTCCCAATATGATTTCATAGTTGAGTTTTTTTCCAAAGTATAATATGGCAAAAGTGTGTTGATATTCAATTCCACAGGAATTGACTATCACCTTTTCAAGCAGCCCTAATGGTCTCGCAATGTATCCGTCAGCCAACTGCAATTTCATTTGAGTTTGTCTAATGACTGGTTGTCCCCAAGATTCCCATATTGCTTTAGTGGCTATGGCTATGCCAGCTCCACTATTCAGTATCGCCATGGTTTCAATGTCATTATATTTCACTGGAAGGGTGGTGTTTCCTTCTTTCCCTTCATAATATTCTCTGACCTTGTTCATGGGAACTGATCGAATCTCTTTGTTTTCCATTTCATTTTTCAAAATTTCCAAATTCTTCGAGATGAACCCTGTTATCCCCACCTTCTCTAGCGTTTTCTATAAATCATTCCATAAGTATGGTCTGAGTTTTGACAGTCCTCCCAAGGTAAGAGATTGGATGGATGTAGACATGATTGAATGAATGTTGTCTACTTATAGAGTCACTTCAGCTCTTTTTACTTGAGTGGTCTTACACACGATGGATTCATCTTTGTTATCTCCCAAGTAAGAAGGTATGTTTTTAAGGTCAATGGTTTCGACATTCCTGAAGCTTCCAATCCGCAATCCCCGTACAAGAATTATAAATCCATGTTCATATCAGAAGGTAGGTTATCCAACCAGACTTCCTCTATAGGAGCTGAGTTCAAAGTTAGGTTCCCATCATTGATCTCTCTTACTTTTTCCCATAAGTGTCCTGGCCAGTCTTCCTCTACGAATGGAATTCCGTCTAAGGCATCTTTGCTGTCAGGCACTATAAGTTCTGGTTCGTTTGTTTCAATGTGGGGTTCTGCCACCACATCGGATTTTGCTTTCGTTTCTTTTACCACAAGCTCTTCAGGTTTTGTAATACTTTCAAGCTTGGGTTTTTGTTTTTCCAGCATTTCTTGCGTGATTCTTACCAAATTTTGATAAACGTCAACTTCGCTGCTTCCATGTCTGGAGATGGACAGTTTTTCCACTTGTTTTCTATGTTTTGGCCTGCTTTAAGTCCTGCTTGGTAGGCTTCCAAGGTGGCATTAATATGCTAAAAAATTTTATCAAACAAAATGGATTCTCCAGATTTTATGGTTGTTTCCTTGAATTCACTGCCAGTTTCTTTTCAACTTGTCCTGGACTAGCTTCTTTGCTTTCTCCTCGATTTCAACCCGTTGTTTTTGTTTTCTCCTCTCATATCTTTTGCTTCTGCTCCTTTTGATTCTTTGAGAAGAAACTTTCGTATTTTCCGAATCATCAAAGGAGTTATGTTTCTTTTTCTTGGCCTGTGCTCTAGTGATTACCTTGATTGGAACAATCGGTTCACTCTCTAATGAGCTACTAGGTATCACTTGGACTACGTTTACTACGGTTTTACCCTTGATCAAAGGATTTTTAGGACAATCTTCTAGAAAGTGTCCTCTCTTTTTGCAACATTGTATGCAATAGGCTTCAATTGATTTGAGGTTTTTGTCAGGCTCTGGACATTCATTTTTCCAATGGTCATCAACACCACAGTTATGATAGTTTTCTGTTCTTGGCTTCATCATGGGTCTTACCATGGGATGTCTGACACCTTGATTAGCTACATAAATACATTGGTACGAGCTCTGGTGGAGCATAAGTCACGGTTTCTTCCATTGGTGGTGGATGTGGATTATACCAATCTCCTTCTACCGTTACTGTAGATAGACTAGGCTCTACATAGGGTGTAATAGACACTAATGCTTGTTCATCTATGACTCCTTCAGAGTGCATGTACTTTACAGGAACTGCATTATGTCCTGGATACGGAGGTTGTTCTCCCAACACAGGTTGAGGTCTTTCCATACCCATTGGTGGTCTTTGAGCTTGGGCCATATTAGACTGATATCTGTACATGGGCTGTCCTTGTGGCCTCATGGGCACGTATTGAACATTCCCATCATACTTTGGTCTAAAGTAGCACTCGTGGATCTCATGGTTGGTCCACTTACCCTCGATTGCACACCATTTTTGTGGCCTAATTGGTTGTCCTTGTGGAGGTATCCCTTGCCCTGGTCCCCTCATAGGTGCTTTTTGCATGTTGTTCATTATGTCGTTCATTCTTTTTAGCATATCTTCTATGGCTGAGAGTGGTGCCGCAGCAGCCGTTTCCACTTGTGCTGGTTTAGTGGATGTTGTTTCCTCGCTTTGGTTATCCTTAGGGACATCTTCCTCGTTGAAAATTTTACAATTGTCTCCTAGGTCAATAGCATCCGATACACACGCTTCTAGGGTTGTATGCTTTTTATTATAGAGTATAGCATGAAGTTCTTTGTTTAGCAATTCCTCCAGAAACAAAGATACAAGTCGTTCTTCTGCAGGTATCTCCAGCTCTGGGCATCTGGCAATGTATTGTTTCATTTGAGTTGCACAATCCCTAACAGACTCACCATGTTTCTATTTAAAGCTGTAAATTTGGGCTACCGTATTATGATTGATCCCCGTTTTGGAACAAGCAGTTACAAATCCTTGAGCTAATGTGTTCAAGTCCATGATTGACCTTGGTGGAATGTTTTGGAACCATGTCAATGCTTTTTCTTCTAATGTCATTCCAAACCCCTCGCATTGAGTATGGAAGTCGAATATACGCTCTGCTCTTAGCACTTACTTAAAGCTTGCTAAGTGGTTGTATGGATCCCCTGATCCACTGTATTTTTTGACCCATTTCTAAAACTCAGCTGGTCTGACGCGTCTGTTTGGTTCAACTCTCGGTCTTCTGGCAGTTGGTCATGTTCCGAGTCCTTCAAACCAGTCTGTTGGAAATAGTGACTCATGTAGCCCTGGACTGGCCTTAGTGTCACCCGGTTTTTTATGTGATGAGGTGGTTTCTGGTTTCTTTACATTACTCGCAGATGTTCTCTTACGATGTTTATCTCTTGGAATTGTTTCTGGTCCTTGCCCCAATATCCAATCCCGTATGGAATACCCTTGGTATTTGGTTTGTTCTACCTCTTCAGGAGTCATCATAACAAAGTTGTTGTTATAACAATCCCTAAACAGGTAGGTTGGTAGGTCTGCTGATCCCTTATCTTTGATCTTGAAGATATAGATGATCTTCATGGCCGTTAATTGTTCTGGTTTGGCATGTGAAGTCCACAGAAGATCTTTTACGTTTCTATCTTCCCAACAATAGACTCCGATCCTAGGATTATGCGTACTAAGGCGTTTCAAAGGCTTCAAGTCTACTTGATCGTATCCCTTGAATTCTAAAGTTGGTGGTCCTTCTTTTGCTGACGTATCTGGGATTATGGTGTTTACTTCTAATCCCCATTTTTCTATCACATCAGGGTTTTCGACTTGTAAATACTGAGTTCCGTTTCGATCCATGTACATTTTTCCTTGTTTGTTTGTCCTAACCCGTTCTTCAAACTCAATACCATGGTCATCAATGCAAATAGCATACTCCTCGTTAGGGTCCAAGTAAACTTGGGCTCCATGAAGATTAGTCTTGTAAAAAGATAGTATATGCTTATAGTGCACTGTCGTTCCAGTTTCCGAGTGAGTCGAGTAAGAAGACATTTCGGATGTTGAATCTGAAAAAGTGTCTGAGACTTCTTTAGGAATTGTGTTCAAAGAATTGCCTTGATTCGCGCTTTCTTCGGTATATACTCTACTGGAGGTTTCTCCGAGTATGCCCTGATTTCCTTGTACACGACCAGATACTCACCTTGGATTGACTTGGCGTCAATTTCCACTTGATTCAATTGCAACTTTTTGTCAAGCCATTGATTCCTCGTCTGCAACTTGATTCCTGTACAAAGTCGATCCAGTTAGCTATTCTTCTATAAAGACAGTAGAGCTCTTGAGAACTCTCGTGATTGGTCTCTGTGTATCACTTCAAATCGAGTTATGGGAGTCAAAAATTGACTTTCGAATTCGACTTAGCAAAAAATTCAAAGGTTTGATATGCAACCTGTAATCTGAGTGTGCATGTATCAATTCTGATCCGATTAAACCCAAAATTGCCGTGTGGCTTTATATTATGTTGGTCTAACACTGTATAAGCTCAAAAGTCAAAATTGATGTCTCTGGATAGCAGAAGTAAATAATCGTGATTATTTACTTTTGTCAATTTTTTACACTTTTTTGATTGGTTTGGCAAGTATACAACTTGTTAAAGTCTCTGGACAAGTTTCAACAAGTTTGGACAAAATCTGATCAAGTTTATCAACTGTTTTGTGTCCGGAGACTCTGATTTCGAGAATCTCGCTTAAGTCTTACTTTTGGGATCCAAATTTCACCAAAATGGATTTGTGAGGTCTACTTGATATGCTTGACCTTGTGGTGTACTCAAAATTTGCAAAATCATCAAGTTTTGAAGCAGATGTAAATTATCGCGATTATTTACTCTAGCTATATTTTTGTAAGTTTTTGCCCCAACTTTGACAAAGATCTATTAAGCACCTTAAGTTAAGGTTACTAGCCAAGTTTCATCAAGTTTGGAAAATTTTTGGTCAAATGGTCATCAATTATCTGTCCGCAGACGTCCGCAGACGAACTTTGCACTTTTAGTCACAATGTTCAATCCAATGATCCAAATCTTACCAAATTTAGTTTGTGAGCTTATTACAACATGGTAAAGCTAGTGGTATGCTTACTTGGTCAAAAAAGTTGAAAAATGGGGCAAATGTAAATAATCGATTATTTACATTTGACAAATTTTTACAAATTTTTGGTCAACTGAGCATATACACATGTTTATCACATCAATATAAGCCTATCATGTTTATACTGAGCATATACACATGTTTATCACATCAATATAAGCCTATGAATCAATTTTCAATAAGTTTGGACAGATTTTTCCCAATTTACACTCAAGATTCAAAAAGTCAATACAAATGTTAGTTTTTTAATCCAGTTTTTTGCTAGTTTAGTGATCCAAAGCTCTTGGGCCTTTACAAAAGTTGTTTGTACACATGCAATGAGTCAATGGTATGAACCTTGGCCAATTTAGAGCAGAAAGTTAATAATCATGATTATTAACTTCAGGCTTGAAATGAACACTTTTTTGCAATTTTTCCAAAGACAATCTTTATATGAGCTATTTTAATTAAACCTGTGAATCAAGCCAAAGCTTAAATTTGGCCTAAAATGTCAAGAAAAGTAAATAATCTGAGTTTTGGCCAACTCTTGAAATTTTTTACCTCAAAGTGTCTTTGAGCTTACCAACCGGTTCAGATAACTCTCAGGCTTACTTTCCAGTTGGATTGAGTGGATTTGAGTCTTTTCGGGCTATGTCTAGCCGTAGACCTGAAATTCTGCAACTTCCAATAACAACTCACACTTGATTCTTTCAGAAAGAGCAATGTTATGAAATCCACCTCGGATCCTACTTACCCTACTCCTAGATTCTCATGCAATGGGGTTGTGAAAAGTGTCCACAACACTCGTTTTCTTATGTTTTTTATGTTTTTCAGAGCCTTGATCTTAAGACTTGTCTCACCTTTCAATCATTCTCCAAATCCTAATCTAATTCTACAATCCTACAATGCTAAAGGTACTCAACAAATACGATTACTTCCAAGCTACCTCTACACAGCCAAAGACGACAATCTTAAGCTATGCGGTTTTTAAAAGAAATTTTTGAACTCTAGGTGAATCTAGAGGAAGTTAAAGGACAACTACACAAAACGCTTGTGTTTTTCCCTAGTTTAGGTCTCTTCGATCCTCGGCAACTGCGCCAAATGTGGGACGCATGTCTAACCTCACCATCCTATCTTATTGCAGTATTAGCGAGAACCACGATTAATTTGTCAAACCATGGGACGAAGCTGGCTCGACTAGTGCATAGAGGCTACAAGAGGTTGTCAATTTCTCCAAAAACAACTAACAACTCGCATCTAACTCAAGCTACACTCAAGTGACTGAAATCACCAAAAGTCAGTTGCTCATCTGCAAACAAATCACATCCGTTACAACATCAAACGACATCCAAACATAACGAAACTTCTAGGACAAGTTTATAAGACCTAAGCACACATACTTATGGTCTCAAACCCCACTTTAGGTCAGTTTCAAAATCGCGATTATTAACAGCATTGGATTTTTGACTTAGTCGTTTTCGACCTAGAATGCATCTAAATGCTTAGCAATGATGCCCCCATACCCCGCCTATGCTTAGTTTTCGATTTAAAAGTGTAAATACCTAGTTATGATGAAATTAGGCCCCAAGTCGGCGATGCCAAAAGCTACGAAATACTGTGAACTGCTTACGTCAATGCGTAGAGCTCTTACCTGTGGTTGCAATGCTACAAACATGACTGCAATGTGACAACCGGGGAGGGAGTAGGAAGCGCGAGAAGGAGAGAAGTGAGCATCGTTGTTGGAGTAAAAGACGCCGTGCGCACACTCACACACCTAGACAACTCAACACACCACAAGGAATTTGCTTAAATTAAAACCCACACACACCACCACTCAAGAGTTGAATAAAAACACTACCCACAAGCTCGATTCAAACTCCAAACGCCTCGATCTACAAGCCCTTGCCTGCCCGCAGGACACTACAAGGTGAGTCGAGTTGATCAACACTTGAAATCACACTTGATGGTGACCAGAATATACAAGACAAACCATCACAATATAAAAAACTCCAGCCACAAAATACCTCTCTCAAACCATTGCAAAAGCTCCACCAAACTCCACTCTGTTGGACTCTTTGGAGTAGCGCCAACCCTAATGGCACCGATACAGGGTCACATTGTCTTGTAGAAAGCCGCACCTTCTTCCCTCAATTCCTCGCACACACACATCCATGGAAACCTCAAAACTTCCATAGACTCTCCCAAGTGCAAAATTGAAGAGAGAAAGCTCTCATTAACTCCTCCACACACTCGAAACAGGACGCAAACGCGACGGGACTGCACTAGACCACCTGTGGGAACCCTGCTTCCTTCCCCACACAGAGAGGTGAAAGTGCCAAGACTTGGCTTCCAAAATGCTCCTTCAGCTCAAGCACTCACAACAGCATCACTGATGTGGAAAATTGAAGCCTTTTCACACCATTTTTGGTCATTTTTGGATCTTTTTTGACCCAGTTTCAGCCAGTTTTGACCTATGGCGGGCGTTTTTCCGCGAGAAAAACCCCAAATGCACTCCAAAATTCACCAAATTTTGTACGCTTTATCCTTGATACCCAAAGCACGTTTCCACATCCCCACATTCTATTTTTGACCACTTCTAGGGTGGTGCACGCATCACCGCAGATCAGGCACCGTAAATAGACAGTTAATGCATGTCCCAAACTTCTCGAGCGGGATGAGAGTACCCATACTTGTCGCTTGCATTATTTACATTCTAGAAAGCTCAAACACATTCTCTAGGGCCAAAATAAGCCACCTAGAACCATATCCAAGGCCCAGATGCCCTATCTGTTATGTACATGTGTTTGACTGCTAGCACGTGAACCTCCCTATTCACAATGTGTACACGTTGCATCTTTTTCGAACTTGAAACCACTTTGCAAAGCTCCCAAATGCATATATTTACATATTTTGGTACATATGACCATACATATAAACGCTACTTTGTACACGCCAAAAGCGGTCTATCATCATTTCCCACCCTCTAGGTAGAGCATTTATGCTCAACCAAGAGACTAACTGCATTTGGAACCACATCCCTTGCAAAATATTTCTTCAATCTATAACCATTTATTCTGTAGTGCAAGCATCCACCAAACAATTTTTCCAACTCATATGTGCCATTAGAAAATACATGCTTCACTCTGTAGGGACCCAACCATTTGTCCATCAACTTCTTTTGAAAAGTAAAATCCGAGCGGGAATCATACTTCATCACCAGATCTCCCTCTTTGATCTCTTTGTTGAAAATAATAATTACTGGCTTTCTCTCTATTCATTCGCAACAACTCTAGAGAAAGAATTCTTTCTTGCAGCTTGTCATTATGCTCACCTTGCATTCTGGACAACAACTTCAAGGCATCCAACTGCACTTGTATGGGCATAAGAGCTTCCTTTCCATAAACAAGCTCATATGGTGTAAACTGTGTTGACGCTCTATATGCATTTCTATAAGCCCACAAACACTTTTCCAAGTCCAAGTCCCACTCTTTAGGATGCTCTCTAGCATACTTTGATAGCATCTTCACAATTTGACCATTGCAGTCTTCAACCAACCCATTGCATTGTGGGTAGTAAGGAGAAGAATGCCTATGTTGAATTTTCAATTTCTCCATGAGAGCAGCAACAAGTTTTCCCCTAAACCCTGGTCCACGATCAGAAATGATAACCATAGGAGCTCCAAACCTGCAACACACCTGTTCATATAAAAAAGAGGCCACTCTTCCTGCTGTTACATCTTTTACTGCTCTTGCTTCCACCCATTTTGTCAAATAGTCCACGGTCACAAGGATATACCTTTTTCCATTGTTGGTCTTTGGCATTGGAACTATAGCATCTACTCCCCATTTTGCAAATGCATCAAAAGACATTATAGCTTTTTGAGGCTCAGCCAAAAGCTTCCGATTTGCAAACACTTGGCATTCATGGCATGACTTGCACCAAAAATAAGCATCTCTCATCATAGAGGGCCAACAGTAACCTGTTCTCAAAACACGAAAGCCAACCTGATCCTTGCCTTGATGGCCTGTTTGTTCATGGCAGTGCTCCAAAATCAAGCCTATCTCTTCTTTGTACGACACTTTTCTCAAAATGCTATCCTTGCCATAAAGCATGAGATCCTCGCCTACCAATGTGTAGTTTCTTGCTTTTGCAACTATTCTCTTACGCCGAACCTTTGACATGCCCTTTGAACATTGCCCTTTCCCAAGAAATACTTCTACACCTTGCAATGATTCCCTTCCTGCATACAAGGCTTTCTTGACCTTTAAAGGAGCTACCAAGGCATCCAACTCGTCCCTAGCCAACTCATCAGCTTCTTTATTCTGCTCACGAGGAACATGCTTAAACTGTATCTTCTCAAACTCAGCTTCTTGATGCCATAGAACCACTTCTTCAAATTGTCTTTCTTAACATTCCACAAACCAAGCAACTGATTATGACTAGCAATGCAGCCCCTTTTGCAATGACCCTCTTCAATCCAAACTCAACACACTGCTTCAACGCGAGGAAAAGCATGAGATACTCGGCCTCATTGCTACTTTCAGCTTCATCAAGATCGTAAGCTCTAGAAAAGATTACATTGCCTTTTGGGTTCTTAATGACTACCCCACCACTTGCCTTTTGAAGAAATTTCCTGTATGCACCATCAAACATCATTGTATACGCATCTGTAATATCTACTTCCTCTTCATGATCATCTTTGTCAACCCTTGGGTAAGATGGAAGCTCCCCCCCCTTATGTACCACTATGTCTGCCAAGTGAGCTTTAACAGAATGATCCACTTTAAACTCAAACTGATACTCTTGAAGCTCCAAAGTCCACTTTAAGATGTGCTTGCTAGGCTTCAAATGTTGTACTACATCTGGCAAAAGATTCGATGTGGTGAGCACATAAAACTTTTGGGGCAACGGATAGGTTTTGAACCTTCGACAAGCAAGAACCAAGGTGAATACCCACTGTTCCATTTCCGTGTAGGAGAACTCACTTACATTCTTCATCTTGCTCTCAAAATAAAGTGGCTTGAAGTTTCTTCCTTGAGAATCGACCCAAAAGCTATTGACCCCACACTAATAGATACATAGAAAATCTATTGCAAGTCGAGAGGACTCACTATTGGTAAAGCACACAATACCTCCTTGATACCATCAAAAGCCTGTTGCATATCTTCATTCCACTCAAACCCTTGAACTCTTTGACTCAATTTCTGGAGAGGATACACATACTGACATAGCATCCAAAAAAAACGTGACAAGTACCCGAGCTTATGCACAAATGATGCCAAATCCTTTGTGTTGCTGGTGGATCCATAAGCAATAAAGCCTTAAATTTTTCTGGGTCAGCTTCTATTCCATTTTGTGAAACCACATGTCCTAGCAAATGGACTTTGATATGAGAAAATTTACACTTCTTTGGGTTGAGTTGCCCACCCTCTTGTTGAAGCCTTTCAAAACTCAACCTCAGCTTCTCCAAATGTGGGACCCTGGAGCTATAACACCCAATGTCATCCATGAAAACGCGAATGAACTTACCCAAGTAGGGACCAAACACTCTATTCGTCCATCCTTGGAAGGTAGCATATGCATTAACCAGCCCAAAAGGCATTCTTTTGTAGGCAAAACAACCCCAAGGAGTAATGAAGGTCGTCTTCAATTGATCTGCAATTGCTATCAAGATATGAAAGTAGCCAAAAACCATCCATGATGGAGTAACATTCATGACCTGCAACCTGATTGAGGATTTCATCTAGAAAGGGTAGTGGATAATGATTTCTTTTTGTGGCAGCATTCAAAGGTTTGAAATCAACACATATCCTAAATCTTCCGTTCTTCTTGGGCACAATAACAACTGGAGAGACCCATTCGGACTCCTCCACTCGAAAGATAAAATCTGCTTCCAAAAGCTTCATCACCTCTTCATGAAGTGCCTTCTCATGAATGACCCCCAACCTCCTAAGCTTTTGAACCTTTGGCTTGGTATCTTCTTTTAGATTGATTCTATGCTCGACTCCTTTAGCTCCTTGCAACTCTGTATATTCAGTGGCGAATAGCTTTAGTAACTCCGTGAACATGTCTTCATACTCCTTTTTTTCTTTCTCTATCAGGTCCTCTCCTAGCATGCTGCTTGCGTTAACTGTTTTTGGACTATCCTTCTCCTCCTTGACCTTTGCATCATGCACCAATGCTTCCTTTTCAACACTTATCCCTCAAAGATCAGGACATAATTGCATCAAGCCTTCCTCTACACTTTCTTCTGACGATGTAGACGAAGCATCACTATCATATGACGTGGTTTCTGTCGAATCCGTATCTTGCATCTCCACTAGGGGCTGTGTACGGCTCTCATGTGTCTTCATGTTGTAGACAATGGTCCTTCCTTTCTCTTTGTCGGGGATGGTGATCAAGCCCGTGCCTTAATCCTGCTTAGCACCAAGGGTTATAAGCCATGGCCTCCCTAAAATGATCGGATAAGCATTCTCACCCGCTTGCATCACGTAGCAATCAACCAAGCACTCAATCCCCAAGACTTTTATCTTCACATCTTCAGCTATTCCAAGACACCTTGCCTTTTTGTGGTTGGCCATCTTCATACGGATTGAAACATTCATTGACATCTTAACGCCTGCTTCCTTCATGATAGCCTCAGTCATGACACACACCTGGGCACCACCATCCACATATGCTTGCACTTTCGTCTTCTTTCCCATCATAGCTTCAACTATTGGCACCATATCCAATGGGTGACCAACCCTGGCCAAGGAGGTAGTCCTTTGGACAAATTTTCCTTCTTCGCTGCCTCTTGCTACTTTCTGGTTTGTCTTCTACCTTAGCCTTTCCTTTCCTTGCTCTTGTTTCCCCTATTCTTCTATCTCTTTCTCCCTATCATGCCTAGCTCTCTTATTGGCCAAAACATCCACATCTTGATGCTCAAGTGTAATGATCTTAGTAGCTCTACCTTCTCCATTTCTAGGCAACTGTTGTGGTTGTTGTTGCGGCGGTGGTGCTTCTAGTGCCCGCTCTTGATGATTTTCTTCTGTTCTCCCTCGACCACGTCCATATAAGGGGTATATACCTCCTCTCTCTCTTGGTGGTTCAGGACAATCAGGGGCATCGTGACCCTCTTCATCACAATTTTAGAATCTACCTTGTAGCCTTCATCCCCTACCTTTCCCAGCTGGCCGCTCTTCTCTTTGGTTCCTATTCATTATGTTAATTTTTAATTCTTGCAACTGACCGGAAAGATCATGCAAAACACGGGCCGTAACGGGATCTGGACCTTGAACCACTCGCTCCACTCTATCATCTATTGCCAAAGGGACCATTGGTTGCACCACAACTGGCTCAACGTGTGTCATCACCTTCTCTCGATCTTCTTGCTCTTGGCCTCAGCAATTTCCACAGCTCTTTCGAATGTAGCAGGCGCATCTTGATCAACCTTCTCCCTTACACTTGGATGGAGACAATCCATAAACTGACGCACTTTAAAGAAATCCCCTGGAGGTACTTGGGATGCCGCCTCTAATTGAATCCAAAGTCCTTTGAAGTGTTGCAAAAAATCTTTAAAGTTAGCATGAACATCTTGCTACAAACCTCTCAATTTTTTCGTCGCTTCTGTTGCGGTTAGTTTCTTCCCAAACCTGTCAAAAAATTGCCTGCTCCCATGTTTGCTTTTTGTCTTCCTTTAAACCTTCAAACCACTCCTGAGCTTCTCCTTTGAGCGCAAGAGGAAATACATGAAGCTTTGCTTCGTCATTCACAATGTGCATACCAAGCGTATGCCACTTGAAGTCTGCAATCCAGTCCTTCACATCCTCCTGACACTGGCCGACTATAAGCCATCTCTTCAGAGTCGCTTCTCCCTTGCGTGAGTAACTCCACAAAAGTTGAAGTCTTGCACCTCAACCAAATCACCACTTTTCTTCAATGAAGCTCGAACTTAACAGCAAAACCGCTTCACTTGGGTGCACAACTGGCAAATTTCCGCTCTCCAGCGGGATCGCCAAAGGATGATGGAGCAAAAGACGCCGTGCGCACACTCACACACCCAGACAACTCAACACACCACAAGGAATTTGCTTAAATTAAAACCCACACACACCACCACTCAAGAGATCAATAAAAACACTACCCACAACCTTGATTCAAACTCCAAACGCCTTGACCTACAAGCCCTTGCCCCACAGACACTACAAGGTGAGTCGAGTTGATCAACACTTGAAATCACACTTGATGGTGACCAAAATATACAAGACAAACCATCAAAATATCAAAAACTCCAGCCACAAAAGTCCTCTCTTAAACCATTGCAAAAGCTCCACCAAACTCCACTCTGTTGGACTCTTTGGAGTAGCGCCAACCCTAATGGCACCGATACAGGGTCACATAGTCTTGCACACACACATCCATGGAAACCTCAAAACTTCCATAGACTCTCCAAGTGCAAAATCTCTCATTCCCTCCTCCAGACACTCGAAAATAGGACGTGAACGCGACGGGATTGCACTAGACCACCTGTAGGAACCCTGCTTCCTTCCCCACACAGAGAGGTGAAAGTGCCAAGAGTTGGCTTCAAAAATGATCCTTCAGATCAAGCACTCACGGCAGTGTCACTGATGTGGCAAATTGAAGCCTTTTCACACCATTTTTGGTCATTTTTTGACCTTTTTTGACCCAGTTTTGGCCCTTGGCGGGCATTTTTCGTGGGAAAAACCCCAAACGGACTCCAAAATTCACCAAATTTTGTATGCTTGATCTTTGATACCCAAAGCACTTTTCCACATCCCCACATTCTATTTTTGACCACTTCTAGGGTGGTTCACGCATCACCGTAGATCAGGCACCGTAAATAGACAGTTACTGCATGTCCCAAACTTCTCGAGCGGGATGAGAGTACCCATACTTGTCGCTTGCATTATTTACATTCTAGAAAGCTCAAACACATTCTCTAGAGCCAAAATAAGCCACCTAGAACCATATCCAAGGCCCCGATACCCTATCCGGGCATGTACATGTGTCTGACTGCTAGCACGTGAACCTGCCTATTCACAATGTGTATACGTTGCATCTTTTTCGAACTTGAAACCACTTTGCAAAGCTCCCAAATGCATATATTTACATATTTTTGTACATATGACCATGCATATAAACACTACTTTGTACACGCCAAAAGCGGTCTATCACCGTTAGCTCACATTGTGTATTTTTAATCCAAAAACTTATAAAGAACTTACAAAAATTGGCTTTTATACCTTAGCCAAGGTTTTTGGGTGGTAGAAACTAATAATTTGGAGTTCTACCAAAGCTGGAAAATGACTGGCTGATACAATCTGGAACCTTGTAGCCCCGGCTTATTAATTACAAAGTTTATCAGAGAAAATAGGAGTTACAATATTCCCGATTTATCAAAATAATAAATGTTTTACAAAGAGAGCTTCGAAAAATGTTGTTCGTGTTAGCTTGCTGCTAACAGAGAGAGAGAGAGAGAGAGAGAGAGAGAGAGAGAGAGAGAGAGAGAGAGAGAGAGAGAGAGAGAGAGAGAGAGAGAGATAGATTTTATTATCGTCCTCGGAGGTCAAATATGACCTATGGGACCAAAGTTACATGTGATGTAGTATGTGTATGGATGATGAGTGACTCTCGATGCTCCAAAATTGTAGTGATGAGAGTCGCAATGGAGAGCCCACACTTTGGCTGGGAGAGGAAAGTGTGTAGGTCTAAGTTATGGCTGAAAATGTGAGAGAAGCAAGTTCGGATGTGATCAAAAGCTGAGCACTCTAGTAGTGTGTGGTACTCAGACTCTCGAACTTGCAGTGAGCATAATGTGCACAATCGATTTGACTCTTCTCCATTGCCCCAACGCCCTATCTCGCATCGAAGGAAATGGGAGCTAAGCCGAATTGCTGCGATAGTGCGTATCGCGGACAAGGGAATAGGCTCAAGCATGTAAGTGTGAGTATGGTTTCCTCTCTCAGCGAAGAACATGGTTTTGTAGTTGGGGGCAATATAGGTGGTGTAATGTATGAAGCGTGACCCACCGGATTTCTCCCAAGCCGTAATACATTGGCGTTGTAGAAAAGCTTCATTCACTTGAGAGTCAATTGAAGCATCATGTAGCAAGTGTAATGCATCCCATCTCCCAAACCACTTCTTTATGTCTTGCATCCATCCCGTGCTCAAGATCTTGCTTTTATGCGTCTTTTGAACTTTTTTGCTTGCTTCCCATGCAATTGTAGGAAGTCGATGTGAGGGGTTTTGACGCATCTTTATCATGTAATCCACAACCCTTTCCATGCCCAGAACCTCAATTGGAAGAGATCCCGACGCAAGAAGTAGGAGCATATATGGTGTTTGTGTCTTAACTTGGAGAAAGTTTGTAAGAAAACGCTTTTGGACATTCTCAAACTCTTTCCAAGTAGACTTTGAGATGCTCCCGCCCCACACTTCAACTCCATAAAGAAGAACCGGTGTCACCAATGCATCAAAAAGATACTTCTTGAGAACCCAACACTTGATGTTTCCCGCATTACACATGTTCTCAAATGCATAATATGCTCTCTTTCCCGCTTCCAAACGACGCATAGCACATTCATGCCACTTGTGATTGGATGGAACCTCAAGGCCAAGGTACTTAAAGCTCTCAACAACTTCAAGTGTCTCGTTGTTGTACACAATGCATGGCTTCTCCTTATGGTTGGTTTTCACAAGCATAACCTTTGTTTTGGATTCATTTACAATCAGCCCACTATGCAAGCAAAAGTTCTCAAGGACAACCATAAGCTTTTGTGCATCTTCTAAAGTGTGTGCTAGAAGCACTACATCATCCGCATACAACAAAAGCATGATTACCGCATTGCAAATAGTGACCTCTTCAATGCCTTCTTCTTGCATAAAGTCAAGTACCATTTGTTCCAATTGATCGATGCATAGACCAAAGAGAGTTGGTGACAATGGACATCCTTGTTTAACCCCAATAGTGCTTACAAATTTTTTTGAAATTTCTCTTCCCATGCGCAATTGACAAATCACCTTCTCATAGATTCGAGAAACCGCAAGCATAAACTCACTTGGCACTTGGAGTTCTTCCATCCTTCTCCACAAATTGTTACGTGGAATCATATCAAAGGCTTTCTTAAAGTCCACAAAACAACAATACAATCGCTTGCCTTTCAACCGACTTTCCTCCATGAGAACACGAAGAGTGACAAGATGATCAATGGTGCTATGGCATCGACGAAAACCCGCTTGTCCCTTTGCACGCTTGTCATTCTCTTCAGCCCAATCACTCAATTTCATCTCCATTATGCACCCAAATAACTTTGCCATAAGAGACCCAATCATTATAGTCCGGTAGTTGCTTACATTCTTTACATCCCCTCCTTTATGCAAAGGCTTAACCCAATTACTCCTCCAATCATAAGGCATACCATGTTGAAGTGCAAGGTTGAACATATCACACATCCACTCATGGGTAAAATCTCCCGTCCATTTGATCATCTCCGGCTTGATACCTTGAAGATCTCCCGCTTTGCGAGTGGCCAACTTTTCAAGCCCACCGCATACATCCTCAATAGTAAAAAAAGACGGCATACATGGGAGTGAACCATAAAATGGCATTTTTTTAGTATTTTCTTGCTCATATAATTGCCTACAATGTGTGTACATATCCACTAGACTCAAGTTACCAAAATTCTCAACCCGCTTGCCTCTCAAGTTTTTCCAAAATCTTCCACATGCATGTGCCTTTTCTTGGACTTGAAATTCTTGTTGCTTTACTTCCCATCTTCTTCTCTTCTTTTGAATCAATGCCTTGTATGTATGCAAATGACTTTGATAGTTGTCTTCGTCCATAGTTGCATCAAGCTTTATCAAGGACTTTCGAGCATCTTGACATTCTTTATCAAACCACCTTTTGCGTGATCTATCTTTGTTGATACCATGGAGATGCTTTATGGCAAAGCATTCTTCCGCACAAGAACAAATAGCTTTCTTGAAAGCTTCCCATTTAGTTTCCAATGGTGCATCACATTGAAGCTTTGTCATCCATAATTTTTGCTCAACCATTTCAATGTACATTGGTGCCCGTTTGAAATCCATACATAGTGATAACTTCTCTTTCCTTTGGCTGAGATTATCATGCTTAGTTGCTTCTCCACATGAAAGGTCAATACATAAGGTGCGATGGTCGGATTCCGGGGTCCATTGACCAAACATAAAGCTCTTTATGCGATACATGATGGCTTCAGAGAGTAGCATATAGTCAATCACACTATCCCCATTATGTCTTCTACATGTAAATCCATTGGTTCCACTCCACAAAGATACACCATTGGCAATGAGCATACCCGTGCTATTACACATGTGTAAAAGTAACTTTCCATAGTGATCCGGCTCTTTCTCATCCATTGAAGTACGATCATACAAGTGAACTTCCTCCAACTCCCTTGAAATGTATGGCATATCAAATTGTTGAGTATCATGTTGCAATGTTTTTGTGCGAGCATTCATATCCCCAAATACAATAACATCACCTTCACCTTTGAAATAAGCAATGTCCTCTTCCAAATCAGAAAATGGTTGATCTCTATCCACGCAAGCATAAAAGGGAGAATCATGATGAGGAATGTAGCAACCGGCTACAAAAATGGGTGCTCTTTTTGGTGTCATAATTTTCAGCCATACATAACGTTTGTACTTGTCATCTTTCACAATTGATACAAAATCTTCCAATCCTTTCTTAACCATACATGCTAACCCTCCTTGTCCTCTTCGTTGCTTGAGATTCTTTGACCACATCAATGAATGTACATTGTAATCCTCCAAGCCGTTAATCCTTTGTGTATCATGCTCCCAAGTTTCAACAAGAAGTACAACATCGGCTTTGCTTGTTAATTCATCAATGCCAACCCCCGCATTCCATGGGTATCCATTACAATTCCAAAAGCAATTGTAACTCGATCTCATAGGTCACGCATCCCTATTTGCCTGAGAGACTTGCCTCCTCCTTGGGCACATTTTCTTCATGAGAGATTTCCTTGTTTTTATTATTCTTTTCCTCATATGCCTTGCGACGCATATTTTGTTGCTTAATAGTGCGATCTTCACATACAAAACATTTTGTATTCCTCAAATAGATCCAACTATTATCAAGGATAATCTTTCGCTTGGTCTCATCCGGCATGGTGCATACAATTGGCCGTTCTCCCGAGCGAGGAGCTCCTTGCTTCCCCACTCTATGTGCTCCATAGACCATAACTCCGGACATGCCAAAGTGGGTTTTGAAGAAATCTTCAATAACAATGGCAAGAGAAGGAGGCGTCTCTAACTTCTCTTCGGGAATTCCACGAATAACAATGTTCTTGGAACGTCGCTCCCGTTCCTTCAACTCCTCCACATCTACATTCTCAACATTCTTTGTTTGAACCATAGCTTGCATGAGTGAGGAATTAGAAACCACATTGCTACCGCATACATCAGCCCAAGACTTGTTTGTGCATACATTTTTCATGTCGCATACATCCCGGCTCATAGTGTCAAATTTCTCCTCTTTCAATACATGGTCATGCTCTACTTTGCTCATCCGCTCCTTCAAAGCATTCAAGTCCACAAGAGAGCGTTTACATTCCTTGACTTCCTCTTCAAGTTGCATCAAACGTGTTGTTTGCATCTCAAGTGTCCTCTTGAGATTCTCATTCTCAACCACAAGTACCCTTAGTGTGCCATTCTCCATTGCAAGTGCTCGTAAGTCTTCGCCTTGTTTGTTTACGGTCTCTTGCAATGATACCAAGTACGCCATGATCATGGTTTCCGATGTCGTTGGTTGGGTGGTTGTGTTGCTATCTCCACACTTAGGAGATTTTGGATCATTTTCCACAATGGTTGTGGACTTTGTTGAAGAAGAAGAACCCTTGCGAGTGCCGGAAGACATTGTATGTAAAATAGGAGATGAGAATCAATTTTGTTGAACCTGTTCACTTTGGAAATGCTGCTACAGAAACGCTTTCCATAACTCTAAAAATTTCTTTCTTTACATCAATGCGTAGAGGACTTTGTGCTCTTCGATTGTGGCTATAGATCACCCAAATCGGAGTTCGGATGAAGAAGTTATGATCAAAAGAGTGGACTGCTGTCTACTAGGTCAAAAAACGGTTGCACTGAGAGAGAGAGAGAGAGAGAGAGAGAGAGAGAGAGAGAGAGAGAGAGAGAGAGAGAGAGAACGAAGGAGGATGGGAAGTATAGAGAGAGGGTTTCCCATATAAAGGCATTTAAAGTAATGTTTTTTTACTCAATTTATAATTATTATCAGGTGCGATACTTTTGTTCAAGGTAAGTCTCTCTATTTCTCTCTCTATCACACACACATATGCAACCAAGAGTGGGTGCTAGTTGTGTGTGTGTGTGTGTGTGTGAGAGAGAGAGAGAGAGAGAGAGAGAGAGTGAGAGAGAGTAACTGATTGATATCAGTAAAGTAGGTTACATGACCTTGCACTAAGTCATTGTGGAGAATCAATATCACAGAAATTGCTATAAAAAAAGCAGTAGATAGATCATGTACAATCTTACTAATACTCACATTGGCAGCATCATGCCAATTGAGGTGTGTTTTTTTCTCTTGAATTATTAAGTACATCTCCCCCTTCCCTGTTGTGTGCATTGCATCCTTGAATGATTGAAACATGCACACATGATTGGCTAACCTCTATAATGGACCAAATGCTACATCAAAGAAGTTCTATCCACCAACATCATTTACTTTGATGCTTATTTTGTGGAAATAAGAGTCATATAATGCTCTTGTGTGTGAAATATATACACTTATCTTCATATGTATCGTAGCTTGTGTGCAAGCCCATTCTTAGAAGTGCACATACGACCTCCAACCACCCAACTGGCACTCTATAGCAATGTCTATTGATGTGGTGGCACAGTTTTGGGTGACAGGCTGTGACATTAATCGACATATGGCAGAGGGAGATTTTTGCATAAAATTAGGGAATCCAGCATAAAGTTCATGGAGGGAGCCTTTTCAATGAATTTGCAAACCATCCCATTTTCCATGAAAAGCTCCCTCCGTTCCCTTACTACTAGATATCTACTATCATTAATATTGTTTCATTTTGTATAGAGTTACCATCACACTGACATTCACAATGCATTTCATATAAGTATTTTAAGACATTTTTAAGGATTCCTTCCTCCACACCCTATTTATCAAGATCCACCTTCATTTGTAGACCCACAAGAGCAACTCATTTTACACAAATACTTCATGAGACCACAACTATACACACTATCACGGTGATGATTACCTACATATTAAATAGTTTTCTTATGGCAATACCACTCATTTTGCTACAAGTAAATCTCCATTTAAAACTGTGTATGGTCATTTTCTTCCTACTCCTGCTTCACATATGTCTAATATTGTGCTTTTTTACTGATAATTACTATCAATTTTCATAAAATTTATGCATGTATTCATTTTTCCATTAAGCATTCAATGGAACTTTACACTAAGCATGCCAATAGGCATCGCAAGGCACATGCATTTAAGGAAAGTGATTATGTTATGCTTTGCATTGAAAAATGAAGGATTCAAAGTGTTGCCATAAATGTTTTTGTAAAGTTACTCCACGTCTTTATGGTCCTTTCAAGATATCTACTATCATTAATGATGTTTCATTTTGTATAGAGTTACCTCACACTGACACATTCACAATGCATTTCACATAAGTCCTTTAAGACTTTTTTGAGAACCCCTACCTCCACACCCTATTCATTAGGATCCATCATCAATTGTAGACCAAGAAGAGCAACTCGTTCTTGCAGAAATACTTGATCATGAGACCACACTAGCATGATTGACAATCGATATCTCTTGACCTATTATCATTATCAATACTTTTGGTTTATCAATTTTGCTTATGTTTGCTTATCACTATTTTACCTTTTGGTTTATCAGTTTTGCTTACGTTTTATTCTGAAAAACCATTCATAAGAATCAATGTAAATAGAACTCTTCTTCATCTACTATTCTTAGAGTTTAAGTGAAAAGCTACCACTTTTATTTTGGGGTACATACATGAACAGAGAAAGAGAATTTCAAAATCGCGTCTTTACGTGTGCCATACTTTTATAGCAAGAACTAATGTCTTGACCCTTTACGTGGAAGACAAGCGCTCCAAAAGCATCCTAAAACAAGTAACTTAGTGTTTCATCCCCCTTTTGAAGCCAACGGAGCCATTCCAAATCTCCATAAGAGCAAAGTTGCAAAAGATATATTTTTGCTCTCTTTCATGCTTAATCATGGCATGCACTCTCGAATGTGTAGCTCATGCTCTCTTTTCTTTCATATAGTTATCATGTTGTAATTCATATTCCATGAGATGAATAAAGAGGCAAAAGGCAAATACTCAAATCATATTGATTGAGGGAGATGGGTGGTACCCAGTATGGTGTCTTATGTTTTGATTCTTGTTTATGTTGCTCTCTTTGTGTGTTGTGATTATTCAATCAATTGTTTTGCTAAATTTATTTTGATTTAATGAATCTAAGTGTTGGGGTATAAAGCCCAATGTGGTCGCCCAGGTAAGTGGGCGGGCCGCCAGGTATGTACACATATTCTTTTGTAAAAACCTAATAAGAACTCACTATGCTCTACACATTACAGTAGAGCGAGTTCACCATATCGTCGTGCTCTTCTTCTCACACTCTCTCTTGCGTGGCACTTCCGCTCGTACTCCTTCAACTGGTATCAGAGCTCAGATCGAGGCTCGGGGCAGCACTGCAGGAGGCTAGAGTCACCAACTCAGATTGGAGTGAAATTCGACAGGCGAAGACACGGCCCCAAATATCGTGGGATAGCCCAAAGGGCTAGGTGTTGTCAGAATTTCATTCTGAGGTCATCTCGGCCACCGTTCGGCTTCGACAAAGGTCTGCGCAGGTCATTTTCGACTACGTGGTCTCGACGGGTGCAGATCCGACTCTGCAAATTTGGGGTTTTTGGCCTACGACTGCAGGTGCTGAGGACATCGACACTCCCAGAGTGTTGATTTGTGGCTGTCTACACATCGAAGGACGGCTCACAGTTCTTGGAGGCGTGTCACATACGACACGGGCGCATCTACACACAGACTGTAGGCGACATCCACTAGTTCATCACGTAGCTTGTGTTTGCTGCTTGATATTCCAAATTTCATCTTGACATCGCAGGTAATTCCACATGGGATGTATTGTCAGAGATGATGTATGTCTGTTGAGGGTTTGCTGGCTGTGAGTCACGCAACAAACAACCGCCGCATTGGTTACAACATACAGTGGGAAATTTCTGGATGTATGACTTTGTGGGAAGTCTATGTACTGTCAGATTTACTACAGCCTTTGTTGAGGGTCGAGTGAGGTTTTATTGAGCTGGGGGATTCTTGAATGTTGAGATCCTTTCGGTGATACAGGTCTTGGAGCGATCCCTCGAGCACCCTTAGATAGGCAGCTAGGATGTATTGACTGTGAGTTAGACAGTTGGGATTGCATCTTTGCTTTACTGCCATTGAGGCATTGTCACAGTCTATGCTTATAGGACAGTGACAGGACAGTGAGAGACAGTACAGGTGGAGGACAAGTTTACCCGTAGCTTACAGTGTTAGAGAGACAGTGTTTTTTGAGTTGTTTTTAGTACACCAGAGCCATTTTACAAAGGAGACTCTGCCAAAATTTCTGCAGAATCTGAAGCTTTTTTGGTTCATTTGACAGGTTGATATTGGTTCAGAGGTCAGTTTACAAAGGAAACTCTGTCGAATTTTTCCCAGAAAAGTAAACTACTGTGAAGCGTAGCTATGGTTGGATCACAGGACACTGCTCTTTACAATATCAAGAAGCTGGATGGAACCAATTTCCCATTGTGGAAGAAGCAGATTTGGCACGTGTTGGTACAAAAGAAGCAGATAAAACCTATAAAGCTCAAGGGGATAAAACCAGAAGATATGGACGAAGATGAATGGAGCGAAATGGATGAATTGGCACTTTCTACCATTATGCTGACTTTGGCAGAAAGCGTTTACTTCAATGTAGCAGATGAGATGTCAGCTTATCAAGCATGGTTAAAGCTAAGTGATCTTTATGAGAAGCAGAGTGCAGCTTCACAGGTATACTGGCTTAAGAACCTTGTTGACTTGAAGATGAAAGAAGGGACACCTATGTCCAATCATCTGAATGAATTCAACACAATCTACAGTTAGTTGTCAGCTCAAGGTGTCAACTTTGATGAACCTGTTAGAGCTATGTTCCTGTTGATCACATTGCCGGAAAGTTGGGACACTTTTCGCACAGCTTTGAGTAATTTTGCACCTCCAGATGGTTTGAACATAGCAGGTGTAGAAGGAAGTCTGCTTACTGAAGAAACCAATAGAAAGACAATGGAAAAAGGCAAAGGAACAGCCTTAGTTGTCAGGGGAAGGACCAAAGAAAAGTACAAAGGTGGAAAGAGGAATCAGTCTCGTAGCAAGTCCCGGAGTGCTAAAGGCAAGAGTGACATAGAATGCTACCATTGTGGCAAGAAGGGTCACATGAAAAGAGACTGCAGAGAATGGAAAGCAGAAAAGGCAAAGAGAAAGCTGAAGACCATGGTGAGAAGAACAAGTCCTCAGTGAAGATTCAAGAAATAAATGTGACAAACACTGTTGCAGAGGATGATAGTCTAGTGTCAGGAGACATCTACTTCTTGAAGAATACAATGGACTCAGCTCTTCTTACAGCATCTGATGGAAATGCACTGAGTGACTGGATTATAGACTCAGGAGCATCACTTCATGTGTCTCCAAACAAGGAGTGGTTTACTTCTTATGTGACCACTAAAGATCATGTTCGGCTAGGCAATGGGCAGACATGTGAGATCTTAGGTGTTGGAGATGTTCAATTGAAGTTTCAGAATGGCTCTTCTTTCACGCTGAAGAATGTGAGACATGTTCCCGCAATTACAAAGAGCTTGATCAACACAGGTTTACTTGATGATGCTGGCTACGTCACCACTTTTGGACAGAACATGTGGAAGATATCCAAGGGTTCTATGACAATAGCACATGGAGTAAAGTCTGGAGGACTTTACATGATTTATGTATCAAATGTCTCTAAAAATGTAATCGAGCAGCCGAACGTTTCTTTGTGGCATAGCCGGTTAGGACATATGTCCAAGAAGGGAATGGAAATCTTGTCTCGTTCTGGTTATTTGCCTGGCTTTTTATTTAATGATTTTGAATTCTGTGAACATTGTCTGTATGGTAAGCAAACACAACAGCCACATAAGCATAGAAGCAGTAGAAGAGATACACAGTTGGCACTTGTTCATAGTGATTTGTGTGGACCTATGCCTAACCTATCTCTAGGGGGAGCTTCTTACTTTATGACATTTATAGATGATTACTCGAGGAAAGTATGGGTTTACTTTCTCAAGCACAAGGATGAAGCGTTTAGTGTTTTCAAAACGTTTGTGACACTTGTGGAGAATCAGAGTGGCAAGAAGCTTAAATGCTTACGCACTGACAATGGTGGAGAGTATGTTTCAAAGGCCTTTCAGGACTTTTGTGAGTCAAAAGGTATAAAACGTGAACTTACTGCTCCTTACAATCCTCCTCAAAATGGTGTTGCTGAGAGGATGAATAGGACCATACAAGAGAAGGTCAGAAGTATGTTGTCTAATGCACAACTGCCAAATGGGTTTTGGGTTGAACCTGTATCAACAACTGTTCATCTTGTAAATAGATCTCCTAGGAAGGTTTTGCAGAAGGATTCAGTGCCAGAGATGGTATGGTCAGGCAATGCCCTCATACAAGCATCTCAGAGTCTTTGGCTGTGAGGCATATACTCACGTTCCAAAGGAATTTAGGAACAAACTTGAGCCAAAGAGTAGAAAGTGCATCTTTCTAGGCTATGGTAATTCTGGTGAGATGGGGTATAGACTTTGGGATCCCGAATCCAGAAAGGTTGTCCGCAGCAATGATGTTCACTTTAATGTCTTCCAAGAAGATGGACCTGCACGTGCAAGACAAAATGTCAGGGCTCAAGAGGAGCAAGGACAGGATAGAGTGGAACCACAGGTTGTGGCTAAGCCTGAGCCACCTATTGTGCGTAGATCTGGTCGTGTCACGCGACGTCCTGATAGGTTTGTTCCATCTATGAACTATGTCATGTTGACTGATTGCAATGAGCCTTCATGTTACAAGGAAGCAGTGCAAATGAAGGACTCCGGGAATTGGCAATTGGCCATGCCGTCAGAGATGATAGTTCTGCATAAAAACAAGACATGGAAGTTAGTTAAATTACCACAGGGCAAAAAGGCTCTACCTTGTAAATGGGTTTACAGGTATAAGATCACCGCTCATGATAGTCAGCCAAAGTACAAAGCAAGGCTTGTTGCCAAGGGCTTTAAGCAAGAACAAGGCATTGACTTTGATGAAGTCTTCTCTCCGGTGGTCAAGATGACTACATTGAGATGCTTTCTTGCATTGGTTGCCATATTAGATTTGGTGTTGCACCAAATGGATGTCAAGACAGCGTTCTTGCATGGTGATTTAGATGTAGAAATTTACATGCAGCAGCCATAAGGGTTTGTTGAGAAAGGCAAGGAAGATTGGGACCATAAATTCCACAAGTTTATGCTTTCTCAAGGCTACAAACGTAGTGAGTTCGATCACTGTCTATATACAAAGAAGGCTAAGGATGGCAGTTGGTTGATCCTTATTTTGTATGTGGATGACATGTTGATTGCTGGCAAGCACTTGGAAGAAATTTCAGCTTTGAAGTCAAAGATGGCAAAATCGTTTGACATGAAAGACATAGGTGAGGCAAGTCATATACTTGGTATGCGCATTGAGAGAGACAGATCAAAGAAGTCGATTTGGTTATCTCAAACAGAGTATATTGACAAGGTTTTGCAACGTTTCAATATGGAGAAGGGAAAGGCATTGAGTGTTCCATTGCCACCATATGTGAAACTTAGCAAACAAGATTGTCCTGTGTCTGAGGAAGAAAAGGCTGAAATAGATAAGATTCCATATGCGTCTGCAGTGGGTAGTTTGATGTATGCAATGATTGCTACTCGCCCAGACATTGCATTTGCAGTGGGAGTAGTAAGTCGATACATGTCAAACCCAGGCAAGAAACATTGGGAGGCAGTGAAAGGAATATTGAGATACCTGAAAGCTACAAAGAGTATGCGTATATGCTATGGGAGTCAGGAGCTAAGTGTAAAGGGTTTTACAGACTCAGATTATGCAGGTGACTTAGACAACCGAAGGTCTACGTCAGGGTATGTCTTTACGTTGGCTGGTGGAGCAGTATCATGGCGTTTCAGATTACAAGATTGTGTTACTCAGTCTACTACAAAGGCTGAATATGTTGCAGCATCAAAGGCATGCAAAGAATCCATTTGGCTTAATCGACTAGTAACAGATTTGGGAATCAAAGAAGAGATGTCTGTGTTATATTGTGATAGTCAAAGTGCTATACGATTGGCTCGCAATCTAGTTTATCACTCAAAGACAAAGCATGTGGATGTGAAGTATCATTTCATCAGGGAAATGCTCGAGGATAAGCAACTTCAGCTTGTCAAAGTTCACACCACAGAAAATCCTGCTGATCTACTTACAAAAGGACTTCCCTCAGAGAGCTTTGTGCATTTTCGCAAGCAGTTAGGTGTAGGGTAGTACATCACTTCTCTACATCTCTTGTATATTAGCTTGTATAGTAGCTTCTCTCACACTTAAAGTACCACATTGGACTTTAAGTGGGAGGTTGTTGGGGTATAAAGCCCAATGTGGTCGCCCAGGTAAGTGGGCGGGCCAGAAGGTATGTACACATATTCTTTTGTAAAAACCTAATAAGAACTCACTATGCTCTACACATTACAGTAGAGCGAGTTCACCATATCGTCGTGCTCTTCTTCTCGCACTCTCTCTCGCATCGCACTTCCGCTCGTACTCCTTCACTAAGTTGTGTTGAAAGTCTTGGAAAGATGTCATGTAGCATGTAATGGCTACAAAGAGGTCATCGCCTTCATGAATCAAAGTTGTGTTGAAAGTGTTGGAGAGATGTCGAGTAGCATGTAATGGCTACAAAGAGGTCTCCTTCCAACCGCATCATTAGAAAGCGGGGTTTAGGGGGAAACCGCTCGATCGAAGCACCCTGGCAATCAGACCGATGTGGATGGTAGGTCACACATAATAAAGGGTCCAAGAAAGAGAGGCAAGTCTCATTCTTTTCATGGGTGGGTAATGAGCTATCGAGCAGAGCACGGGTTGCGTTACATGTGAGCGGGCCTACCTATTCTTTAATTCACCCAATTATGGAGTTAAGGGGGGATAAATTAAGGAGATAAGATAAGGTATCTTTTCAACAAGGAAGATGAAGAGGACATATAAAGTGTAATGAAAATGACCTATGAACTTTGAGAATAGCAGAATTGAGAGAATTAAAGTGAGCATTTTTGTGAGATCACGTTGAGAACATAGAGGGTGAACTTAATTGATGGTAGTATCATAAACATAGTACTTAATTAACTTGGCATGAACAATACTTTTGCAAGAGAGAAAGAATTAGAGAACATGACAATAGTTGAGGACTGGATTTACTTGGAGCCGGTCCCCCCTCCAATAGGTGTTTGTATTATAGATTCTCCCATCAAGAGAGACTTGGTACAATACAATCTTTGTGTTCCTTGTGACCTTGGTGATTCTATGAAGATGAAAAGCTTCATGCATCACGAGCATAACATAAAATTTGCAAAAATCATTAACTATCCCAAGCCTTAGTCCCAAGGCCTCAAACACCTTCGAAGGTGGAGAGAGCTAGCGGGAAATGAGGGTAGGGAAGAGGAATAAGAATCATCCATAGAGAAAGAAATAGTTCCTCACTTATCATCACTCTTCTTGCTTAGCATAACACAATAGCATAATAATGAAGATAAAGAAGATGAAAAGCTTAAGCATTGAAGCATGTCTCTTGGTTGGATTTGCATTCCATAGCCAAGATTGTTGGTGTAGGCTCTCCACTTCTCCACTAGCTTGGAGAAGGAGATGGAGCTCTTGCACTTTGCAGCCCACACAATGAGAGAACGTGTGTGTGTGTGTGTGTGGGAGAGTATACCCCCTCTCATGCTTGGTCCACACCTCTCCCCCCCCCCCCCTCTCTCGTATTATTTAATTATATCATTTGGACATGTGTCCTCTTTTTCCTCTTTGAGAGAAAGAACTTAATTGTTTATTTTTATGCATCTAAATTCTCATTGGACCCATTTAAAGCCTATCCAATAGGATTCAAGCACATCATGAGGGCCACATGTGGAGGATTTTGATATGTGTCTTTTATGCTTCTTAAGTCATTTGGTTTGAATTGAACACTTCAAGCACTTAGTCAATCAAGCATTGAAACATTTTATGCCTCTTTAGAGTTTATCTTTGAATTGAACACTTCAAAAACCATAGTCATTTAAGCATAGAAAACACCTCAAGCTTTGGGCAAGGTTCTCTCAAACACTTTAAGTACTTTAGTTAGCAAGCCAACAAGCACCTCATGCTTGGGTAGGATTCCCACCTCAAGGTCAGCCCTAGCTTGTCTGAGGTCAATGGACTTTTTAACACTAAATTTTGGTGGTTTTTAATGAAGCTAACCCTAAGGTCTTTTAAGCTTCATTAGATGCACGTTGCTCTTTGATAGACTACCTCCTTTTGGATCCCTATTAAGATGTAACCATCTCTCCTCTTGTGGTCCCTTGTGGAGGTAAATCTAGAAGAACTTATTGCACATTGCTCTTTGGTAGACCGTCTCCTTTTGGACCCCTATTGAGATGCAACCATTTATCCTTTTGGTCCTTTGTTGAGATAGGTCTAGAAGCACATATCTATATCCTAACTCTTATTCCCCTTTTATCTTCCCATATTAAATGATCAGTTTATTATGAGCAAATCATTTGGTAAAGCTAGATATTATATTTTATAACATAAAGAGTGCACCATAGCTCTATAAGGAAAGCTTTTCATGTTCTAGCCCTCTCTTCATCTTATTCTCTCTCTCTCTCTCTCTCTCTCTCTCTCTAAAGGACTATTGCCCATTATTGTCTCTTAGCTCTCTCTCACTCATTTACGTGGGCTTCCCCTCACATTTTGCCATGGTGCCCCAAGGGCCGCCGCCCTCTTGCTATCGAAGGTTGGGTTGTGGCTTCAACTTGATGATGAGGATCCAACACAATGCCACGTTGCTATGTTTGTTGTCTGGCAATGCCACCCTATCAAAACCCTAACACTGTTGTCCACAAAAATCCGTCTGTTGACCCGTGTATTGGTGCTTTGTAGCTCCACCAATCAACAAAGCCCCATCATTCTAGGGCTCAATGTTGTTGTATGACATTGTGCAGCCACCCTTCACCTCCTTAGGACCCCCACCAGCGTCGTAGGTGCCACTACTAGCACCTATAGGCACCATCGCCACCTACAAGCACCGCCAACCATGCCATCAATGATGTTAAACCCACAATGCACCACCCTACTACTAGTTAATGTTGCACCCACCCGTCAATATCCCCCACCTCTTGTAGTCACCACCTGTTGTAGGGCTGCCCACTCACTCGCCTGCATCGTCAGACAGTCATTTGCAGAGGAAGCATAACACCTTTTTTACCATTATAAGTCACCTTGTTTAAAAAGGGGGGGAGGGGGGTCCCACAAAATGTAGGAAAGCAACTCCGGAGGCAATTCTCATAGGCCAATGATGGAAAAAAGTGGCCGAAAGGTTTCCTTTTTCTTTGTGATAGAAGCAAACATTCAAATGGTATTCTAAAGAATATGTGATAATCAAAGGGGGGACGTCCGAGCTAAACCAAGTATGACACAATAGATTCAACTATACAGAGATTTGACTATGAGCTACCTGGAGTGGTTTTGCTACATCTAGCTTCATTAGATTCCACCATTTTTTAGCTTCATCAATTGGTGCACAACTGACTCTCGCAAAGAATATATGGACACGCCGTCCAGTTCTACATCCTCGAGGGGGTGATTACTCTATTCCATTATTGCTCATTTCTTTTAGTGTTTGTGTGCAAATCAATTTAGTGAATTTAATTGCTAAAACATTAAAAAAATGTATGCACATTGTAGTGTGTCCCCACCACCTTCTAGCTCTCTAGGGTTTTTGAGATTGTTGTCGAGGGTTGCGGACTTACCCCCAACCCAACTATCTTATTGTAGATGCCATGTAATTTTCCACTCTAGAGTGCATTTGCCAGTCACTTCATGTGATCCGCCAATGCCCTCCATAGTTGTAGACTTTGCCTTTGGACCTGCCGCACCCGTAGAGGTCGCCAATCCTATTGACCCACTTTTGGATGATGAGCCAGAGTTTATGGAGACCAACATTGCCGAGGGGGACGATGATGAGCTCTTGGAGGATGATGATGAGGATTATGACCTGGCCAATCCTGCCAATATCCTTACGGAGATAGAGCTCTCTAGCGGGATATTCAAACATTTTAATGCAAAGTTGACCACCTTAGAACAAGTTGATGTAGTCATGATGCTACAAAGCACCTCCACACGTCTAGACCCAATGACAGTTGCTTGAATTCCATCTCCTCTTCCTTGGAGTAGAAAGACACCCACAATATGAGTGAATGTAGCCCCACTCGTTGTTATTACGAGGGTCTAGGCCAATGCACCTGCGGGGCCGTGCATAGAGATAGTCTAGACTCTACTCAAGGATTTCAAATTGCCTAGCTTTGGGGGCAAGGAAAGGGAGAGGAAAAAAGATTATATGAACATGTTCCTAGCAAAGTTGTATGATATTCATGTGCTGCAAAAGCAACCTAGCCGTGTGCAGCCCATAGAGGCTAGTTTCCTATTGATTGGCAAGGCGTACAAGTGGTGGATGAGTTTGACCACTTGGATAGAGTTTGAAAACATTTTTCAAATAGATTTCTTGCCAAGCAATGAAGAAGAAGAAGAAGAAGAAGAAGAAGAAGAGAATTTTAACACCGTAGGAAACTATTCCAAGAGACCTTAAAGAGAAAGTAGGGATTATGGGATAAGTGCTCGATGCAAAAAAAATCCCTAAGTACATCTCAAACTACAAAGAGATAGTACTCAAAGGGAATCAATGCATTCGAGACTGGCTTCAAGAGGGGCCTCAAATAACTATCTTGAGTATGTTGAGCCTCTTCAGTCAAAGGATTTATCCGAGGGGATCAAATATGCACAGATTTATGATGACATCAAGCATCGTGGTGCATAAGATAGGGTAGGTAGAGTTGGGGGGGGGGGCGGGAGAGAGAGAGAGAGAAAAAGGGGTCATGGTTTAAAAGAAAGGGTTACATAGTGAGAGGCAGGGGGAGAAAACTCACAAGGGTGGTTAGGGTGGTTGTTGGACTAAAACACCATGACCATTAAAAAAGAAACAAAAGTAAGAATTGTGGAAAAAAGAGAGCTATATTAAAAATAAAAAAGGAAAATCATTGATTTATCTGCAATGAAGTAGGGCACACCAAAGCGAATGCCCAAAGCTCAAAACTAGCACGAGTGGTAATGAACCTAAGAGAGATGGTAAATACTCTGGGTAGTTGCTCACAATGCAGATGCTTCCTCTCAGTTTTGGAGAGTTCAGGGAGGTGACAATGTGCCACTCTGACGAGCTCCATGCTTGTTCGATGACACCAGCTATGTGGTAGCCTAGCATAGGTTCGCATGACATGGTGTGCATGTATGACACCATAGGTGGCCGTGGAGTCATTGTTTTCATAGATGATGGAGCTAGCCATAACTTCTAAAACTAGTCGTTGGTTAAGAAGTTAAGGCTGCCCGAGATTGCAAGCAATAATGAAAACACTATTGGCTTGGACAATGGTTATGATAAGATGGTATGGAATATTGTAATCTTGGAGGTTCCATTAGCCATGCAGAACTATGAGGCTACGCTTGACTTTTAGGTCATGCATTTGGTTAGGGTAGACGTGTATCTAGGTAGGGAGTGGCTATACAGCCTCTTCCCTAGTCTAGTGAGGAGATATTTTCACAACACACTATAGTTTGAGCATGGTGGTAGGGGCATCACCCTATAGGGTTATTGTAGTGCCCGTCGTAGTGTCACCTCTGCCCCTCTCATCTCTTCCATGGAGTTTCACAGAGCAGACCACAGAGGCTAGATAGCAGAGGTATATGCTTGTTACCCTCTTTTAAATTGTATTTTTTGAGGGAAAGTACTAAAAGTGTTTTCATAGTTGAAACTATAAATAATGTTTGCATAAACAAACACAATAAAAAACATGGCCTTGGATGCGACCCACTGTTTGAGAACCCTGTTTGGCATGCATGCTATTTTAAAACAAGAAAATCCAAGGCAAAAGAGACCCTTAAGAAAAAGTACCTACATGCTTTAATGAATTTATTAGAGGAGTTCTAGGATGTATTTCCTAGTGATTTATGAAATGGTTTGCCGCCATCTCGGGAAGTAGACCATGGCATTGACATTATGACAGTGTAAAAACCTATAAGCAAACCTACTTAGAGACTAAGCTACTCCAAAGCACAGAAGCTGGAAAAACAATTAACAAAATATTTAAACAAAGGCTTTATCAGGCATAGTTCTAGTCTGCGGGCATCACCTATTCTTTTAGTGAACAAGAAAGATGTATTTATGCGGATGTGCGTAGATTACAGGGCTCTTAATCAGATAACAATTAAAGAAAAATACCCAATGCCACGTATGGATAAGTTGTTTGATCAACTCTTTGGGTCATACTATTTTGCTAAAATTGACCTTAGATCTGGCTATTATCATGTCAAAATTAAACTAGAAGATGTTGCAGAGACAGCGTGTAGGACCCATTTTGGGCATTTTAAGTTCTTGGTTATGCCATTTGGGTTAACCAATGCACCCACAACATTTATGATGGTGATGGACATCATTTTATGTCCATACTTGAAAATTTGTAGCAAATACTAGTCTATAGTAAATCTCAAAGAGAATATTTAGAACATTTGCATCTAGTGTTCGAGTTATTGAGAAAATATAAGTTATTTGTGAAGGAAAGAAAATATTATTTCTTTCAGATTGAGATCATTATCTAGGCCACATTATCTTTGCTAAGGGAATGCCGATGGAACCTGAGAAAATGGAAGCTATTCTCAGGTGATGAACACAAAAAAACTCAAAGAGCTACAAGTTTTTCTTGGTATTTTGAGCTTTTACTGACATTACGTAAAGGACTATGCAAGGACCAAGTCCTGTTGACAAACCAATTAAGGTAAAAGAGCAAGAATATAAGCTGGAGTGGAAGCCCAATAGAAAAGAGCAACTGCACCTATGTGACTAAAGTTTATGTGGCTAAAGTGGCTATAGCAACTGCACCTATGTTGACTACAATGGATCCAAATGACTTGTTTTTCTTGGAGACAGATGCAAGTAATGAAGCCATAGGAGTGGTGATTATACAAAGGGGACACCCAATTACATTTGAAAGCAAAAAGTCACAACGTGCTCAACATAACTACTCGGCCTATGAGGGAGAGTTATTTGCTATAGTACATGCACTTAAAAAGTTGAGACACTATTTATATGGTGCCATTTTTGAGGTCTAGATAGACCATGAAAGACTAAAATTGCTTTCAAGTTAGAATGAATTGAAGCATAGAAAGGCTTGGTGGGCATAGATCTCATAAGAGTTTGACCTTCAAATACGTTACAAAGAGGTAAATATAATGTAGTGGCAAATGCAGTAAATTGCTTGCTGTAAATCAATGAATTAAGCTTCACAATATTATTGAGTTCTTGCAGTCACTACATGGCTCATGTAAGTACGATTCAAAATTGGATTAAGGTAAATATAACATAGTGGCAAATGCACTAAGTTGCATGTTGTAAATTAATGAATTAAGCTTCAAAGTCTTCAAGAATGAGTTCTTGGAGTTACTATGTGGCTTATATAAGCATGATTCATCCTTTACAGAGGTCTGGCATGTTGTAAGCGATTGCACTACTTCACAGACATGACCATCTCTCTCGTCGGCACGTAGTTCTAGCCAGGAGAGACAAGTTGTAGGTGCAACTAGCAGAGAAGAGAGAGTTAGTATGGAGAGACTCATTGAGACTTCCGGGTATAGTTTGGGCTGGAGAGTGCTGATGTAGACCCTGCATCACCTTTGACAGCTTCAACTTCAAAGGGGGGTGGTAAACTTCGTCAGAGGGAGAAGTATACTAGTTACTCCATTGATGATAGGTACTTATCTACAAGATTAAAGTGTGTGTTGGAATTAGGGTTGCAGAGAAATGCACACAGCTTGGAGAAGATGAAGGAAGCTCAAGGCACACAATGGAGAGTGTATTACTTAGTGTGCAATGGAAAGATAGATAGCCCTAGAGTGATGGGTGTATATACAATGCTCGTGGGGAAAAAACCTCCTAAAGAGGGAAAAAATGCCCCGGCGGTCCTAGTGTGTTCACACACATCACTACCACATGTATATGGTAACAAATCCCCCCTGGAGTGATGCGGTGAATGAGAGCTGGCACATGAGTAAAGGGAAGTGCCATGCCCTAAGGACATGATCAGTCCACAAAGGGGAGTAAGCCCAAAGCTTTGCGGAAAGCTTCAAGCTCTCACAAGACAATGCCTTTGTGAAAAGATCTGCAAGGTTGTCCTGTGTTGGCACATAAGCCAAGCTGATCTCTCCTGCTGAGAGCCTCTCCCTGACATAGTGGTAATGCACCTCAATGTGCTTTGTGCGAGCATGAAAAACTGGGTTCCTCGCAACTGCCAATGCGCTCTGACTGTCAGTGTAGATAGTGTTGGCAGTGTCCTGTCCAACACCCAAATCAGCCATAAGGCGTCTAAGCCATACACACTCAACCGTAGCTGTCAACCAAAGCTGTGAAGACTGCCCTGTACTCAACCTCAGAACTCAAAGTGGCCACAGTAGGTTGCTTCTTGCTCAACCATGATATACATGAATTGCCAAGCATGAAACAAAAACCACTTGTGGACACTCGTGTGTCAAAACAACCAGCCCAATCTGAGTCCGAAAAAGTATGTAAGTCTGGCGGCAATGATCCCCCCTTGGGATAAAACAAGCCAAGATGTAAAGCGCCACTAAGGTAGCGGAAAATCCTCTTGACAGCCTGCCATTGCTTAGACCCCGGGCTATGCATAAATCTGCTGACCTGCGAGATTGCAAACTGAATATCTGGCCTCGTGTTGCATACATAATTGAGGCAGCCAACAAGAGTTTGGTAAAGAGTGACATCAGCAGGATTGCCAGCATCATGTAGACTCAATTTCAAACATGTTTCCATGGGAGTGGCAATAGGTTTGCAATCCTCAAGTCCAAACTTACATAGCAATGTCTCTATGTAACTTTTCTGACACAAGGCAATACCACCATCATACTGCTTAAAGTGTATACCCAAGTAATGATGCAACAGCCCCAAATCTTTCATCTTGAAAGTAGCATTCAAATCAGCCTTAAATTAAGCAATATGTCTCTCATTTGGTCAAGTGATCAACAAATCATCGACATAAAGAACCACAATGAGAAGTACATCACCCTCACACTTTACATACAATGTGCTTTCTGTTGGACTGTTACGAAAGCCTCATTTAACCAAATGAGTGTCAGCTTTCTCATACCAAGCACGAGGAGATTGCTTCAACCCATACAAAGCCTCCTTACATCTGCACACTTTGTCCTCTTGTCCTTTTATGACAAAACCGCGAGGCTGTGTTACATAACCTTCCTCAAATATGTCACCATTCAAGAAAGCAGTAACAATGTCTGATTGATGTACATCCCAACCAAAATGAGCTGCCAATGCACATAGAAAACGCACAGTAGTCATAGTCTCTTCATAATCTATGCCTTTTTGCTGTGCATAACCCTTTGCAACAAGTCGAGCCTTATGGCGATCGATCTCATTATCCAGCTTGCGCTTCAACTTGTAAATCCACTTCGTACCAATGGCCTCTTTTCCAGGAGGCAAATCACATAAAGTCCATGTGTCATTTTCTATAAGTGCATCATATTTTGATTGCATGGTAGCCATCCAATTTTCTGAATTATGTGCTTCATCAAAAGACAGAGACTCCTCAACATCATGTAAGCTAGTCACAGCCAAAGCATAACAATCTGATGCATAAGATGCATGGCGAGAGCCTGAATGAGTACGACTAGACAAAGGTGCATCCAATTTACTATCACGCAAAGTGTGCACCAGCCATTTTGGCATACCTCTAGCCTGCTCATTTTCAGCCCTTTCCTCATCAAGTACATCATGTACATTTGCATTAGTAATAGGCTGATCTATAAAATTTTTAGAAACCCCCATAGGCTGTATATTTGCATCATTGGAACTTACATTCATATTTCCAGCACTGAAAAGAGGCAACAAGGTGTCATAAATGTCCTGTGAGCTTACATTACTGTCTCTAGTACATGACAGCAAGGGTTGAACAGAATCTTCCACAAACACTACATCCCGTGAAACCAGAATACATTTTGTTTGCAGATGATACAACTTGTAACCTTTGCTTTCAGCACTATAACCAACAAAAATACATTTGATAGCCTTATCATCCAATTTTCTGCGCTATGTTTGTGGCACCAAAGCATATGCCAAACAACCAAAAATACGCATGTGCTCAATAGAAGGCTTTCTATCATGCCATGCTTCATATGGAGCAATAGACTGCAAAGCTTTCGTAGAACACCTGTTAAGTACATAAGTGGCACACATGATGGCCCCAAGCCAAAAAGAATGCGGCAAAGCTTGACTTTTGACCATACATCATGGCATTTTCGAAAGTGACCTGTTTTTTCTCTCAGCAACACCATTTTACTGAGGTGTATAAGGCACTGTACATTGGTGTTTTATCCCACAACTAGCCAGAAATGCATTAAATGCATGAGACATATACTCCCCCCCTCGATCGAAACGGAGGGTGCCCATAGTACATTTCGAGACATTTTCAGCCATAGCCAGAAATTGTTTGAAACACATAAAAACTTCGGACTTCGCTTTAAGCGGAAATACCCATGTATGCCTCGAGTAATCATCAATGAAAGTCACAAAGTAGAGGTAATTGCCCAAGGACGGAGTTTGCATGGGCCAACAAACATCACTATGCACAAGCTGCAACTTGCATGTGGCCCGAAGTGAACCATCCTTTGGAAATTTAGAACGCTACATCTTACCCAAAATACAGCCTTCACAAACATGTTTGACAGGTGCTTCAAGAGGCGGCAAAGAAGCAACCATATCAGATTTCTGCAAACGCAGCAAACTAGCAAAATTCAGATGACCAAAACGTGCATGCCAAAGTTTTTCATCTGAAATAGCCCTTGAATCTGCAACAGCATTTGCAAAATTTTGTCCACACTTGTCATACAAAGTGAGCTTATACAGCCCACGGCACAAAAGCCTAGATGCAACAATTTCATCACCAAAACTGAGATCATGAACTGTACATCTGTCATCCACAAATTTGACTACAAGTACAAGTCTACCAAGTGCGGATACAGACAAGAGATTCTTCTTGATCCCAGGTACATAAAGTGCATCAACAAGTGTGAAAGAACTGCCATTAGCAGCAGTAAGCACAATATTTCCAACTCCCTGAACTGGATAAGAGGCATTGTTGGCACAAGTGACTGAATTCCCATGAGGGACAGACTCGAGAGAGGTAAACAATTCACGATGTGAGGTAATGTGCTTTGTAGCACCACTGTCAAAATACCACACATGTGAATCTACAACAACTGACAAGCATGCATCATGGACAGCAGGATTGTAAGTGCACTCTGCGCTAAACGCCCATTCTGCATCAACATCAACATCACAGTCTCCTTTCACAGAAGACTCAACAATGGCTGCATTTGTAGTGGAACCAGCATTTGCAGTGGAACCACCCTCTTTCTTCTTAGCCTCTTTGGCCTTCAACTTAGGACACGACTTGATCAAGTGATCATTGGCTTTACAATAATGGCAATGCATCTTCTTTTTGACGTTATCACCAGAATTGCCAGACGAAGTGCTGCCAACAGAAGCATTAGGAACATAATTTTTGCCACTCGCAGCAGAACCATAAGAAGTGGCTGCATTATTGTTACCACCCTTTCTTTGAGAAGCAATAAAAGCCTGTTAACCTGCCCACTGTCTAGTCCTGTTTTTTCTGGACAATGACTCTTGCAACAGCAATGTGCATAATGCATCAAACTTGACAACTTCTGGATTTCCTTGGGTCATAAGTCTCCAAGTACTAGCAAAAGTCTGGAAGGTATCTGGTAAGGCATCAAGAATAGCATGAACATAGTGGGCATTTCATTAGAATAGATTCCTAATGAGAATTACAAGAGTGCTTGGGTGGAGAGAGCAACAAAAAGCATAACACCTAGTTAGATAGCATCAACAATACTTTCAAAAGAGAGAGAAATTAAGCTATTGACAACAGTTGAGGACCGGATTTGCATGGAGCCGGTCCCCCCTCCAAAAGGCTTTGTATTATGGTTTCTCCCATTTAGAGAGACATTGTACAATACAATTCTTTGTGTTCCTTCAAGGCTAGCTAGTGCAATGAAGATGAAAGCTTCATGCACTAAGCAAAACACTTAACAAACACAACTTTAATTATCCCCGTTCTCAGACCCAAGACCTCACACACCTTCGAAGATGGTGAGAGCTAGTAGGGTATGAGAGTAGAGAGGAAGAAGGAGTATCTTACGAGAAAGATGTACATCTCCTCACATAATCACTCATATTAGCATAGCTTAGCTTAGTAATTAGCTTGGTAGAGGAGATGAGCATGCATTGAAGCTCGGCTCTTGGTTGGATTTGCATCCACATGCCAAGAGTGTGTTGATGTAGGCTTCTATCTCACAAGCTTGGAGTAGGTGATGAGCTCTCCATTAAAGCTTGGGAAGAGATAGTCTTCTTTACTTCACACATAGAATGTGTGTGAGTGTGTATGTGATAATGCCTTGCAAAAATCAGCCCCCTCACTCTCTTGGGCGAGCCCTCTTGCTATTTACTCTTGCAGGCTCCCCATTGGACCTCCCCAAGTCAAGCCAATGGCTATTAAGCAACATAAGTGATAGCCTTCTGACATGTGTCCCCCTTTCCCCTTTTGTGAGATCTTAATCAATTAAACTTAATTGATTTAAATGAATTAAATCCCCATTGGACCTTTCCCCATTCTGACCAATAGGAATTAAGTAGCCCATTGGGCTGCTCAATTCCTATTGGACCCCTTCACAGGCTGTCCAATAATCATCTAGGAGACTTAATTTTCATTGGTTCTTTTTATTAAGTGTTTTTAAATTAATTAAACTAGATTTACTCTAGCATAATTCTCATTGGTCCACGTCTAAGGCCATCCAATAGGAATTGGGTAGACCTTGTGGGCATATGGCCTAGGGAGCTGACATGTGTCCCTCATTCCCTTTGTGTAAAGGGAGCTTGTGTGTGTGTGTGTGGCTTTCTCTCTCATCCCCTAGAAGAAAGGCTCACCCCCTCCCATGTAGGGATATGCAAAGACTTTTTTTACACACACAAAGCATCCAATTCCCCTAGGGTTGACCTTTGGACATAACCTTTGAATTTTGGAACCTTAGCATTTTGGAAGTCTTAATGGGCTGAACCTTAGGGTCTTTTTAGCCCATTGTTGCACATGGCTCTTTTGCAGATGGCCCCCCTTTTGGATCCCTATTTTCCCTCCTTTGGATCCCTACTGTGGCCGGTATGCTAGCTTAACCAATATTCTAGCTTTTTCTCCCCTGGCACTTCCCCACATTAAATGATCAGTTTAATATGAGAAAATCATTTAGGAGAATTAGATATTGATTATTATGACATTACCTCTCTCTTGAAATCATAGTCGTCCTCGACTATGGTGTAGAGAAGATAAAGCATATTCATGAGTCCTTTTCTTAGCGGGTAGAAGATCCCTATGTTACCCTACAACATCATTCCACAATGGATGACTAGTCCATTTGGCGCTTGAGAGCCTCAGGCTGCCGCAAGCATGTCTGCACATTAGTCCTATCAATCTTCCATAGTAGAGTGACAAGCTCTACTTGGTGTTTGGGAGACGTCGTGTCCGCAAACTTGATCTAAGCATGCATACTACTTCATTTTTGTGCACAATAAAGAAAAAGAGAGTCTTATAAGATAAAAAAAAACTTTGTTCATTTTTAACATTTTGTACATTTGCTTACTCTTGGGAAGCATTGTAAGCATTGACAAGGTTTAGGTTATCCTTTAATTGTATGCCTTGCATCCATCTAGCATCTTGAAAAGGATAATTCTTAAACTTAATAAGATATCGTCGGATAGTCTTACCGCCTCTTAGTACCTTGTCTTCTTAAACTTAATAAGATATCGTCGGATAGTCTTACCACCTCTTAGTACCTTGTCTTCATGTCGGAGAATGGACTCGGGCTGCAACACCTCCTCTTGGTCCTCGATCTCCGGTGGGTCTTCAATAGTTGGTTCTTGAGGTGGCTCTCCTTTGTAAGGCTTTAATAGGCTCACATGGAAAGCATTGTGTATGAGCCAATGATTGGGCAACTTGAGTTGATAGGCCATCGCATTGATTGGCCTAAGAATCTGGAAGGGACCATAGTACCTTTTTGCTAGTTTAGCATAGTACTTTTGGTGGCCCGTAGGATTCTTGCCCGTCGTGTGCCTTAATCGAGCCTTGGGAAACTTTAACAAGACTCAATCGTTTTCTTTAAAGGCTTGGGATCTTCTGTGCTTGTCAGCAGCAGTCTTTTGCCTTTGCTGTGAGATAGAGATAGCATCCTTAATCTTTTGAAAAGATTCTTGTAGGTCTCGGCTATACTCATCTGCAGCGAAGATCTTCCCATGTACCTTAAGTAGCAAGGGACTTTTTGATCTTCCCTCAATTACCTCGAAAGGTGCTTTTCCCGTGGAAGTATATACAGTGTTAATGTAAGCATACTCCACTAAAGGTAAGTACTTCTCCCATTGGGATCTTTGATCTAATTCCGTTACATAGACTTTTAGTAGATCGAGAATGGTTAGGTTAGCTATTTCACTTTGGCCATCCGTTTGTGGACGATAGGCCGAAGAGAAGTTTAGCCTTGTCCCTAAATTCTCAAAGACACCCTTCCAGAAATTACTGGTCATTCTAGGATCTCTATCCGACACTATGGACATTGGCAAGCCATGGTACTTGAAAATTTGTGAAATGAAGAGGGTTGCCATTTGATGGGCTTTGATAGTCTTTTTGACAGGTATAAAATGAGCTTGTTTATTGAACCTATCTACTATCATCCATATTCCCGTATTCCCATGGATAGACTTAGGCATTCCAAAGATAAAATCCATGGATATGCTCTCCCACGGTGAATTAGGGATTGTCAAGGGTTGAAGCAATCCAAGTTGCTTCCCTCTATCAAATTTTGTCTTTTGGCATACCACACATTTAGAAACATACTCTTGTATGTTCACTTTCATGGTAGGCCAATAGAAATATGTTTCAATTCCCTTTAAGGTAGACTGAATCCCCCTATGCCCCTCATAAGGTGGAGCATGAGATTCATACATTACTTTCTCACGTAGTGAGTTAGATACGGATAGTCTATTGCCATAGAGAAGATAACCATCTTGTAAAGTAAATGGTTCTTCTTTCTTCCCTAATGCAAGGGCTGAAATCAAATCTCTAAAATCGGGATCAATAGCATACTCATCTATCATTGAAGATAGATCATTGTGAGTTGCTATGGAAACCGCATTCACTCTCGGCCATCTTGAGAGTGCATCAACTACTTAATTATGCTTGCCAGCAATGTGAGCAATATGAAAATGAAATTGTGAAAGGAAATTTTCCCACCTCATTTGTTTGTTGGAGAGCTTGGTCTGCGTCATGAAGTACTTAAGACTTTGGTGATCCGTTAAAATGAAAGGAGTCCCCAATAAATAGTGCTTCCATGAGTCTAAGGCATGTAGAATTGCAAGGAGTTCCTTTTCATATATGCCTAGAGCTTGCTCAACAGGGTCGAGCCTTCGACTCTCATAGCCTATGGCATGCCCTTCTTGGAGCAAAACAGCTCCAAGGCAATCACCACAAGCATCACATTGGACCTCAAATGGTTTTGAGAGATCCGGTAGTGTAAGCACAGGTTGAGAGATAAGCTTTTCTTTAAGCTTTTCGAAAGCATTGTTCTCCTTAGCAGACCATGTATACCTAACGCTTTTCTTTGTTAGGTCATGTAATGGTCCTGCAATTTGTGAGAACTTTTCTATGAAGCATCTATAGTATGCACACATACCTATAAAGCTTCTTAGTTCATGAAGATTCCTTGGTTTAGGCCATCCTTTTATTACCTCTAACTTTGATGGATCCATTTGGATGCCATCTTGAGAGATAATGTGACCTAAATACTGAATCTCTTGCAAGAAAAATTCACTTTTCTTTCAATTAACATAAAGTTTATTCTCTCTTAAAACTTGAAATATTACCCGGAGGTGTTGCTTGTGTTCGTCTAATGAATTAGAGTAGATGATAATATCATCAAAGAACACTCCAGTGAAGGTTCGATGAGGCTTGAACAGCTTCTCCATCAAGCGGTTGAATGTGGCTGGTGCATTGGTCAAGCCAAAAGGCATGACAATGTATTCGTAAAGACCAAATGTGGTGGGAAATGCGGTCTTTACAATGTCTTGATCAACTATCCTTATTTGATGATAGCCACTTTTTAGGTAAATCCTACTGAAGTAGGTCGATCCTTGTAGCTTATCAAATAGGTCTTCTACCTGTGGAATGGGAAACCTATTCTTGATAGTGATCCTATTTAGTGCTCTATAGTCGACACACATTCGATATGTGCCGTCTTTCTTTTGCACTAATAGCACCGGTGAGCAAAATGGAGATGAGCTAGGCCTAACCATGCCCTTCTCAACTAACTCATGCACTTGCCGCATAATCTCCTCTTGTTGAGCTTGAGAAACTCTATAAGGAGGTTTGTTAGGCGGTGAACTTCCTGGAAGAAGTTCAATTGCATGGTCATCATTACCTCGTTTAGGAGGTAGCTCACAAGGGATGTCGTCAATAAGAACATCTTGAAACCCCTTGAGAAAATTGGATAACTCTAATTCCTTTTGGTTGCTTTTATTTTCTTTTGCTAAAGCATTAGGTTCATTTTGAGAATCTTTAACAAAAATCATGTACACGGAAATAGAGCTCTTTATTGACTTGTTGAAAGCTGGTGTATGTACAATGGGGATAGTGTTACCCATTTCCTTAGCATATATATACATGTCTTTTTCCCTGAACTTAGAGGAGATTCTCCTTTCAGGAAATTTAACATCGGTAGCCAGGCGGTCAAACCATGGTGCCCCTAGGATTACATCCTCATGCTTGAGAGGAGAGATAAAGAAGTCCTCTTTGTCCACATAGCCTTGGACATGAAGCCTCAATTTCCCGATTAAGGGAGTGACTGAAGCTTCTTGCCCCTTGAAGGCACTGTCTGCGGGTAGGACATCTCCCATCTTGTAGGATTGTATGCCTAGGTTGGTGGCCAACTCTATAGATATAAAATTGTGAGTAGAACCAGGGTCAAAGAGAATAAAAGCATCATGTTCTCTTACCTTTCCCCAAGCATGGCATAGAGGGGATCCTTTGTGATGAGTTTGGTGAGTCTCCTCCTCTTGGATTTCAACCAAGGAAGCTCTAGGAGGATCTTGGCGGTTGTTCTTTTGGGGACAAGCGCGGTATGCATGCCCTTGTTCGCCGCACTTGAAACACCGGTTATCCTTGCGATAACGCTCAAGCTCTTCAGGAGAGATTTTGTTTTTACCTTTGTAAACTCCCTTCTCTTTAGCTTTGTTGGAGTTGCCCTTAGGAGACTTTTGGACATTGTCCTTCCCCTTAGGCTCATTGGAACCCTTGTTTTCCGTGGGCTTATTATTTCTTTTAGCCCCCATTTGGAAATTGATTCGAGAGGCCACCATAGTATGGTGTATTGCCACCGATATGGTACGTGGCCTTTGGGAGTTAACATACTCGGCCATTTCTTCGGTTAAGCCCGCACAAAATTGTTGCTTTTGCTCTCCAAAATCCAACTTTTTGAAGACAATGGCTTTGAGTTGTAGGTCCCAAAACTTGTCTACATATTTGTGGATGGATTCATAGGGAGAGAGCTTTAAGCTTCGCCATTCGGTGAGTACTTTGTCTATGGCATCGGTGGCCAAAAACTGCTTCATAATGGAAGCTCTTAAAGCTTTCCATGTTCGTGGAGCTTCATCGTTGGCTCGTAGGCTAGACCACCATTGCCTGGCGGATTTTTGAAAGTGCATAGCTACATGGTGTAGCTTAGAGGACTCCGTGAAGCCCTCATCTCCAAACGCCGCATCGAATTGCTGGATAAAGGCCAAGACTTTGTCCGTAGCACCAAAGGTACCATCATAGGTAAGGAAAGAGATGCTCTTCCCTCCCTCTTTGAACTTCTTCAGATTGGATGACCTCTTCCATGCGGCATAGGATTTCCTATGGCCTCTTCTTTTTGATGGTTCAAAGGTTGCACCATCACTTTCTTCAGAAGGTGAAGAATTTGAAGAAGGTGGAGAAGAGGGTGACCTCTTTCTCGCCTTTTTCTTGTCTTGATCTTCGTTGTCTTCACCATCACTTTCATAAGAGGAAGAGGATGAAGATGGAGAAGAGGATGTCCTCTTTCTCGCCTTTTTCTTCTCTTGCTTTTTATAATCCCTCTTTGAATTATGGCGTGGAGAAGAGTGTGATGGTCTTCTCCGCTTTGGTGGTGATGGAGAGCGTTTAGCCCGCTGTCTTCGTGGAGCCATCTCCGCCGAGGTGGCGGGAGACTCACTTCTTTCTCGTTCCTTCGGTGGAGGCTCTTGAGTTCTCCTTCGGGAAGGAGATGCATCATCAAGAAGTAAATTCTTGAGCCCTTCATACGGATTCTCTTCTTCTTCCGGAATCGGAGAGAGACCTCTTTTGGGAGTCTCACAAGGAGGCTTCCTAGGTGTTCTCTCATCATGGTGATGAGCTTGGAGAATCCCGTGAGCACGGAGTTGCCGTTGCACTTCACTTTGGAGAGATGGATTGCCCATGGCTTGTTGAAGCCTAGAAACAAGATAGTTAACAAGCATTGAAGCATCATTAGTAGCTTGCTCATGCGCAAAATCAAACTTATCAACATTAATTTCACTCTCTTTACTATTGTCAGCCATTCTAACAACTTTTAGGTGTACTTTGGCACTTCAAGCCCTAGTTGCTACTCCTCTTTACCCCTTTAGTAAAAGCACTCAAGATCCCCTGCGGCTCGAACACCATTAATTGCAAGGAATAGAAGAGAGGGTCTTTCGACACCAAAACAGCACCGGCTCCTGTCAAGCTTCTAATAGCTCAATAGTGGTTAAGCTGTAGGCAAGCCCCGTAGGACTCCACTATTAAGACCATAGCTCTCGACGGTGATGCCCCGTTAACTGCACGAAGGCAGGCGCACTGCAAGGCTGAAAAATCCCTATTCTACTTACTCACAGGCAATTAATAATACCAACCATTTATAGCTAGCTTGAGGACCTCCCTTCTTGAGCAAGAAAAGAGAAACCTTGTGCTCTGATACCAATGTAACATTAAATGGCCTAATAACTTGTGTGTAGTGGAAATTAGCATGAACATAGTGGGCATTTCATTAGAATAGATTCCTAATGAGAATTACAAGAGTTCTTGGGTGGAGAGAGCAACAAAAAGCATAACACCTAGTGAGATAGCATCAACAATACTTTCAAAAGAGAGAGAAATTAAGCTATTGACAAGAGTTGAGGACCGGATTTGCATGGAGCCGGCGGTCCCCCCTCCAAAAGGCTTTGTATTATGGTTTCTCCCATTAAGAGAGACATTGTACAATACAATTCTTTGTATTCCTTCAAGGCTAGCTAGTGCAATGAAGATGAAAGTTTAGTGCACTAAGCAAAACACTTAGTGCACTAAGCTTAGTGCATGAAAGCTTCATGCACTAAGCAAAACACTTAGTGCACTTTGCTTAGTGCATGAAAGCTTCATGCACTAAGCAAAACACTTAACAAACACAACTTTAATTATCCCCGTTCTCAGACCCAAGACCTCACACACCTTCGAAGATGGTGAGAGCTAGCAGGGTATGAGAGTAGATTGAGAGGAAGAAGGAGTATCTTACGAGAAAGATGTACATCTCCTCACATAATCACTCATATTAGCATAGCTTAGCTTAGTAATTAGCTTGGTAGAGGAGATGAGCATGCATTGAAGCTCGGCTCTTGGTTGGATTTGCATCCACATGCCAAGAGTGTGTTGATGCAAGCTTCTATCTCACAAGCTTGGAGTAGGTGATGAGCTCTCCATTAAAGCTTGGGAAGAGATAGTCTTCTTTACTTCACACATAGAATGTGTGTGAGTGTGTGTGTGATAATGCCTTGCAAAAATCAGCCCCCTCACTCTCTTGGGCGAGCCCTCTTGCTATTTACTCTTGCAGGCTCCCCATTGGACCTCCCCACGTCAAGCCAATGGCTATTAAGCAGCATAAGTGATAGCCTTCTGACATGTGTCCCCCTTTCCCCTTTTGTGAGATCTTAATCAATTAAACTTAATTGATTTAAATGAATTAAATCCCCATTGGACCTTTCCCCATTCTGACCAATAGGAATTAAGTAGCCCATTGGGCTGCTCAATTCCTATTGGACCCCTTCACAGGCTGTCGAATAATCATCTAGGAGACTTAATTTTCATTGGTTCTTTTTATTAAGTGTTTTTAAATTAATTAAACTAGATTTACTCTAGCCTAATTCTCATTGGTCCACCTCTAAGGCCATCCAATAGGAATTGGGTACACCTTGTGGGCATCTGGCCTAGGGAGCTGACATGTGTCCCTCATTCCCTTTGTGTAAAGGGAGCTTGTGTGTGTGTGTGTGTGTGTGTGTGTGTGGCTTTCTCTCTCATCCCCTAGAAGAAAGGCTCGCCCCCTCCCATGTAGGGATATGCAAAGACTTTTTTTACACACACAAAGCATCCAATTCCCCTAGGGTTGACCTTTGGACATAACCTTTGAATTTTGGAACCTTAGCATTTTGGAAGTCTTAATGGGCTGAACCTTAGGGCCTTTTTAGCCCATTGTTGCACATGGCTCTTTTGCAAATGGCCCCCCTTTTGGATCCCTATTTTCCTCCTTTGGATCCCTACTGTGGCCGGTCTGCTAGCTTAACCAATATTCTAGCTTTTTCTCCCCTGGCACTTCCCCACATTAAATGATTAGTTTAATATGAGAAAATCATTTAGGAGAATTAGATATTGATTATTATGACAACAACTGTCATCCACAAATTTGACTACAAGTCCAAGTCTAGCAAGTGCGGATACAGACAAGAGATTCTTCTTGATCCCAGTTACATAAAGTGCATCAATAAGTGTGAAAGAACTGCCATTAGCAGCAGCAGTAAGCACAATCTTTCCAGCTCGCTGAAGTGGATAAGAGGCATTGTTGGCACAAGTGACTGAATTCCCATGAGGGACAGACTCGGGAGAGGTAAACAATTCACGATGTGAGGTAATGTGCTTTGTAGCACCACTGTCGAAATACCACACATGTGAATCTACAGCAATTGACAAGCATGCATCATGGACAACAAGATTATAAGTGCACTCTGCGCTAAAAGCCCATTCTGCATCAACATCAACATCACAGTCTCCTTTCATAGAAGACTCAACAATGGCTGCATTTGTAGTGGAACCAGCATTTGTAGTGGAACCAGCCTCTTTGGCCTTCAACTTAGGACACGACTTGATCAAGTCATCATTAGATTTACAATAATGGCAAAGAATCTTCTTTTTGCCCTTATCACTAGAATTGACAGACGAAGTGGTGCCAACAGAAGCATTAGGAAGAGAAGTTGTGTCACTCGCAGCAGAACCATAAGAAGTGGCTGCATCGCTGTTACCACCCTTTCTTTGAGAAGCAATAAAAGCCTGTTCAAATGCACACTGTCTAGTCCTGTTTTTGTTGGAAAGTGACTCTTGCAACAGCAATGTGCATAATGCATCAAACTTGACAACTTTTGGATTTCCTTGGGTCATAAGTCTCCAAGTACTAGCAAAAGTCTGGTAAGAATCTGGTAAGGCATCAAGAACAGTTTGCACAAGGGAACTGTCTGAAATGACTTCTCCATCAGAAAGAAGTTGCTCATTGATATCCTGGACACTAGCAAGGAAAGTTTCCATATCATCTTCCTCATGCATAATCTTCGACTCTAGCTCTTTACGCAGCAAAGCAATTTTAGCCTCATTGCGACTTCCATAAAGACGAGCCAAAATATCCCAAGCCTCTTTTGCAGATTTCGCTGAACGGATGTGAGGAACAATGGTGTGCTTCACAGACAACACAATCAATGCATAAGCCTGCACATCCTTAACATCCCAACGAGCTTGTTCTGCCGTAGGCAAAACAACTCTAACAGCAGCAATCCTTGCAGCAAGACCTGCAACATCCTCAACATCGGCTACATCCTCAGAACCAAGACATACATCAATACCCTGCATCATATAAGCCCACATAGGGTAATCGTCCCCATCGAACCTGTCCTCAATAGCAAACATCTTGAACACATCTGTGTTGTTGTTGTCAGCCACGATAAATGCTGCACCTGATGTGAAAACTGCCTGAAATAGGAGAAATGGAGCGAGAACAACACGTGCTATATAGCACAAACCATAGAAGACTATAAAGGCGCACTTGTTATGCAAAAAATGGCACTGATAGAAATTCTGCACAAAATGATGAAATAGCCTGTGCAGTACTGCCTGTAGTGAAAATGGAGGCCGAAATGAGCCCAAATAAAAAATCTAAGCAGACCGAGCTCTACAAGTTCATCCAAAATATTTGTCGACCTGCGAACGCTCGCCAAAGCTGAAATTGAAGAAAGTGAGTAGGCGTGTACTAGAGCAGCTGGGGACTAAGCCCGGGAGGACGCAACCTGCTCTGATACCAATTGTTGGAATTAGGGTTGCAGAGAAACACACACAGCTTGGAGAAGATGAAGAAAGCTAAGGCACACAATGGAGAGTGTATTACTTAGTTTGCAATGGAAAGATAGATAGCCCTAGAGTGATGGGCGTATATACAATGCTCGGGAGAAAAAAACCTCCTAAAGAGGGAAAAAATGCCTCGGCGGTCCTAGTGTGTTCACACACATCACTACCACATGTATATGGTAACAATGTGTGTACCAACTATTGGTGAGTTTCAAACCACAATCTTAAAGAATGTCGCAATAGTCCAAGTGCCAATCATGCCGAGATTTAGAGGACCTATGCACTGGTTAAAATATAATTTTATTGGCTTAGTTTGTTTAAGGACGTCCATACTTATATGTAGAAATGCAACAAGTGTCAGGTCAATAGAAATGAATGTCTCAAGGTTGGGGGGCTACTATATCCTTTGAAGATACCTCAAGGGAAATGGGAAAGCATTTCCATGAATTTCATTACCCGTTTACCTAAGACTAATAAAGAGAATGACTCGGTGTGGATGGTAGTGGACATGTAACCAAAATGGCAAAGTTTATTACCACCTAGAAAATGGTTAAAATGCCAGCTGAAAAAATCCTTTATTAAAAATCTCCACAAGCTATAGAAAATCTAGATGCAACTCTCAGTATGAATACAAAAAATCATCCGCAGTGTCTGATGATCAAACCGAAGGGGTTAAGGGTCAACCAAATCTTAGAAAACACGTTGCGTACTTATGTAAGAAGCAATCTAACTCGGCATAGTACTTGCCCATTTTGGAATTTGCTTAGAATATTTCCAAACATGCAGCAACTGGATTTACACCATTCATGTTGATGTATGGGTTCCAGCCAAGATCTCCCATGGCTGTAGGCCTAGAGAAGGAGAAGATTCAATTTGTCAAGGATTTCCTTGAAGATATGAATGATATGTTGAAAGCAACAAAGGAAAGCATTTATAGTGCACAAGATTGTGATAAGACGTATGCTGATAAAGGATGAAGAAAAGTTACCTTTGAAAAGGTGACTTTGTATTCCTAAAGGTTCAAAGTCAGAAACCATGAAAACGGGAAAGTGTGATAAACTTTCTCTTAGATGTTGTGGTTCTTTTAAAATTATTAAAAAGATTGGGGACGTGGCAAATAAACTTGAGTTATCGAAGAGTTCTCAAGTTCACCCTATCTTCCATATCAATAAACTGAAGAAATCATTTCACGGTTTGGAGATGTACCATGAGATACTAGTTAAGTGGATAGACTTAAACTAGGAAGCAGTAAATTGGGAACGTCATAGTGCGATTGCCAAAAGATTTACCCATGTTGTTTCTAAGGATAAAACCTCTTTATAAGGGAGGGTAGTTTCATGTAGCCTGTAGTGGCTAGGGATAAATTGACCACCTTTTGATTGCTATCAAAAAGCGGGGTGCAGGGAGAGACCACGTAACCAGAGTGCCTAGGTGATCGGACCAATGTGGACAAGATGCAACACATTATAAAGGGTCCAAGAATGAGGGGAAAGCCTCATTCTTCTCATGGCTAGGTTGTGAGATATCAACAAGACCCTCTCATGATCACAACGGTATTATACTAGTGTAACAAAAGATATCAGGAAGCCAACAATTATATCAGAGGTTTGAAAATGCTCCAAATAGTGCATAAAAGCAAAGATAAGTACATCTTGTGGGAAAATCAAATTAATATTGGCAAAAAGACTCTCAAGAAGATTGCTTTTGAAAGGCTCCCTCTTTGTTGAAGATGCAAAAATATAAAGCTTTGTCATCTCAAAAGTTTCAATCCCAACTACGAGCAATCTACTTTGAAGAAAACAATGCAATAAATTGAAGAAAATCAACAAAGGCAATTCATGGATCGCTTACACTCTCAAGAAACAACTACAAAATGTTAAAAATTCTACCTCAAAATCAATTGAAGTGTCAACAATCATAAAAAAAACAAGAAGATGCTCTCTCAACAGCTTCTATCTACCGTTTTGGATTGTTCAAAGGCTTTGCATATTCATTGGCAAATTTTTTGGAATTTTTTTGGCTTGTTCAACTTGCAAATATATAATCTTATTCATTTTATTATGCTCTTTTTCCTTTTTGCAATGAAAATCTTGCATATATTTTGGATTCACATCTATATTTGAACTTGTCTTTTGCTTGAGTTGACGAACTATGACCACATTCTCTTGTTATGGATCAAAAGATTGATATTCTTTCTGAAGAGCTTGAAAAGAAATGCGCTTCACGCAATGTTTTTCACCAAAAGCTTGAGAAGTTACAAAAGCAAAGTTCCCACAAGCGTAATCATGAAGATGTAGACAACAATGACAAGCAGCTTATCAAAGTGATTAAGCATACTTTGGATGCTCAAGCCAAAACAAAACAAGATCTCTAAAAAGGCATTTACTTTTATAAAGTATGATGGAAGAAAGGATGCATGTGTACTTCTCTCTTGTGTTATCATACTTAAATGACTACTTTTAAGGCAAAAAGTTTAGCAAATGAGAAATAATCAAGGGTGCAACAAAACAAATGATAAAGTGTACTTCTCTTCAGTGAAACGTGACTCGCAAATGACACAAACAAGTACAAACTTGGAAGAAATTTCAAAGAATGGTAATGAAGTACTTTTTTTCTTCTCAAGATAAAGAGATGGCTAGATGTGCATGAGATACTCTTCAAGCTTGGACGTGATAAACTCTCACAAAATACATAGATAGATTTTGGAAAATTCTACTTGCTCTTTAAAATGTAGAAAAAGTTTGTGGCTCTACTTTCAAATAAAAATATATTGTCGGATTGGAGTATATTTTGCATGCTGAGGTCAACAAATTTTGTCCTCATACATTGGAAAGAGCTATTTCTTTATCTCATGATACTAAAGTTGCGAAAGGTAGCTCCAAAAAAGGCCACCAATCACGAAGAGTTATTCTTCTCTTCCACCACAACGTACAAATCCTACTACTCCTCAACCAAGGACCAGTGGCACCAATGGACAACAATGATGCAACATAATAATCAATATTGACCACAATCAAGCAATTTCATTCAAAATGGTTTTGGAAAAGGGAAGGCATATAACAATGGTTCAAATAATTCTTTTAAAACTTCATATGTTCCCTTTTTTAAGTCACAGAATAAGGCTCCACATAGTCATAGCAACAACAATAATGGCAACAAGAATATGAAAAAGTTGATGTGAAGACTATTGTTGCTACATATATCACAAGATGGGACATATATCTATTAAGTGTCCTGAAAGTAACTCCACACCTTCCTCACACTTTATTGAGGGATTGAAGATGATAATGATCATCAAGTATACAACATGGATATGAGTATCAGCATTTCCAACACTTTTGAAGCTAGAAATAAGGAACCTCAAAATAACTCAGACTACCAAGATCATGTAGGTACTCCTGCTTTTCAGCTACATAGTCTTTTACATATGCAAGTTAAGATTGGTGATAATGCTTTTAAGTTATTACATGATGATGAGAGTACACATGATTTTATTTTTACTTGTGTTGCAAAAAAGTTGAAATTGCATATGACTCCCACAAATTATAAAGTAAAATCATCTTTCCAAGGAACCCAAATGAATTATATGTATATGGTAAAAACTCTACAATACCAATTCAGAGACTTTGTTGAATCACAAGATTTCTAAATAGCACCAGCAAAACACAGATTTGCAATACTAATTAGGAGACTTCGTTGAATCACAAGATTTCTTAGTAGCATCATTGTAAAACACATATGTAATTTTAAATATGTCTTTGAGGCATCATTTTAATCCAAATATTGATTATGATAAGCTTATACTAATTTTCATACATAATGAAAAATCTTTCACATTACAAGCTAACCAAAAGTTAGAACTAGAGCCCCTTCTTAGTCATATCCATGCCGAAAGGTTAGCTTAAAAAGATAACAATAATTCTTGGTTTTAATCAATAATTTCAAGATTACCTCCTTCTAGGATGGAAGACCACACATTAGAGTTGATTTGAGGTAGTGCACCATCTTATCAAGCACCGTATCATCAAAATCAAATTTAACAAAGAGAAATTCAATATCAAATTGATGAATTATTAGATCGTGGTTTAATTAAACCGAGTAGTTCACCTTTGATACACTAGTTCTCTTTCTATTCCTCGTGTTAATGACTTGATTGATAAGTTAAGTGGTACACCCATTTTTAACAAGATAGATCTTAAATCGATACATCATCAAGTGTGTATTTGAATATCTTAAATATGGATATCATCAAGAATGTATGATGAAAAGTGATGTTCATAAAATTGTTTTTTAAACACAAACAGTCATTATGAATTCTTTGTAATGCCTTTTGGTTTAACAAATACACATGTTATATTTTCACTCATGATGAATCACATCTTCTGAAGCATCATGATTATGTTGTGGTTTTCTTTGATGATATTTTTGTTTTTAAAGACCATTATGCATATTTGGATTTGGTTTTTAAATTATCGATGAAAATCAACTTTATTTAAATCTTGAGAAAAGCACATTCTTCAAAACTGAGATTGAATATTTAGGTCACGTTATCTCTAGCAAAGAAATATGTGTGGATCCTAAGAAAACTCAATGCATCAAGGAATGGCCTAGACCTCTATCTATTCATGAGATTTTTTCTTTTCTTAGTTTGTGTAGTAATAGAAAATTCATTCGAATGTTTTCACACTTGGCCTTACCACTGACATACCTTTTGAAAAATAACGCATCTTTCACTTGGAATGACCCAAGACCAAAAATCTTTCAAGACACTCAAATATTCACTCACACATTCCTTTGTCTTACAAATTCCTAGTTTCAAAAGACCCTTCTTTTTGGTTACGAATGATGCTAGGGGGTGTGGTAATGGTTCTCTATTAATACAAGCTAATCATTTTGTTGCATATGAAAGTAGAAAGTTGAAACCCAATGAGCTTAATTATAGTACTATGACAAAGAATTCTTGGCTGTTATGCATGCTTTGAAATTGTGGAAACATTACTTAATGGGATTTAAATTTTTTATTAAGATTGATCAACAAAGTGTTCGTCGTTTACTTTCATAACCAACTATCTTAGGTCGTCATATAAAGTGGGCATCATTCATTCAAAATTTTCATCCACTCATTCAATATCAATCAAGACATGAAAATAAGGTTGCAGATGCACTAAGTTGCATGCCATTGATTAATAACATTTATGTTGTGTCTGCTCTAACTTTTTTTTTAAAATGGCTGTTACTTATGCTCATGACTCTGACTTTATTGACATTTATGCTTACTTTTGTAACCATACATCTTTCGTGCATGCACAATACTCCTTTCATGATGGGTATTTATTCTTTGAAAGCGATTGTGCATAACCTTGGCATTTCCTCAACTTGTCCTTAAAAAGTGCCATAAAACACCTTATATAGGCCATTGTGGGATTGCCACAACTATTCACATAGTTAAATCTCAATTTTATTGGCCTTCTCTTTAGAAACATGTTGTTACATATGTTGCATAATGTTTTGTTTGTCAATAAATCAAGTGTCATCATAGTAATATGGTTTGTTGATGCCTTTACCTATTCATGACTCTCATTGGAAACACATTTCTATGGATTTTATAACTAAATTGCCACTCACTCGTGATCAAAATGATATAATTTAGACTATCATAGATAGATTTAGCAAACATGTTTATTGTTTACTTTCTATCTTGTAAGAAGACCCTCTCATCTAAGCAAGTGGTTCTGTCATTTCTTAAGCTATATTTATTTTGTATGGAATGCCTATATCATATCTCATCGAGATAGATGTTTTTGCAATGATTTTTGAGTGACAATTTTCATGAATTTGGACACTCAAATAGACAATAGAAGCTACCAATAGTACCATTCTAGATCTTTTACAAACATACACTCATGAAAAACTAGGAACTTGAGACACATATATCCACTTGCTTTAATTTGTATACAACAACAATCCTCATTCATCCATGAAAAATCACCTTTTTACATTGTATATGGATACTCAATGCCTACTTCTTTGTCTCACATTTCTCATGAAGTACCACATGCTGATGAAATCTCTCAACAACACACCCAAATCTTGGAGCAAGAAAAACAAGAAACTCACAAAGCACAAATGTATACATCAAACAAGCAAATAAAAGGGACAACCCATGAAATTCAAAGAGGGAGATTTTGTGATGCTTTGCATTGAAAAGAGATGTCTTAAGAGCATACAGATCAGCCCTGTTGTTAAGCTAACACCACAATATTATGATCCCTTTAAAATCACTAATCATATTAATGCTAATTCCTTTTGATTAGCTCTCCCTGACTCTTGGAAAATTCACAACAAATTTCACATAAATCTTCTTTTTCCTTTCAGAGGTTTTCTACCATCGCTCCTTATCATTGACGATCCACCCTTTTTTTAAAAAGATTCCAAAATCCTTGCACATGAGACCATCAAGACACTTTGACATGCAATGGTATGCTACATTGCAAGTATTTGATTAAGTATAACAATCATGGCCTTAAAAGTGCCAAGTGGATGCCATAGAGCTTTTTTCGATGTGAACTTAGTACCTTGGAAGCATATCAAACTTCTATAATTTGAAAGTTTTATTATTTATTTGAAGTTTGCCCTTTGGTGATGATTGTGATATTTCATACCTGAGGTTTTCCCTTAAGCAATTCATTCAATGGTAATTTGATGTTGAGGTTCACCCTTTGACTGTTAATCTATGGAATTTGATACATGAGGTTTGCCCTTTGATATGTATTCAATGCATCATTTAGAGCAATTATACTTGTCTGAGATTTTTCCATTTGAACATTGTAAAAAGTGATTGCTTTTCGCAGTTGTCATGCTCTTCTTTTCTTTGTTAGAGGTCCCACTAACAAAGATCTCTTTCAATTTTGTAGATATTTGGATATGTGGATTGCACTTATCTTTTTTATTTTCTCTTTTCAAGATATTATGATAAGCAAGTTCCCTCTGAGAACTTTATTTGATTCAACATATATTGTGTGAAGATCTGTCTCATCTCTGTACAAATTTTGAAGATTCCTAGTTTTCTCTATTTTTTGCAACTCAGGGCAGCTGCTTCCCTATCGGGGAGAATTGTTATCACTATTAATACTTTTATTATTAGAGTTTAAGTAAAAAGCAATTACTTCTATTTTGGGGTGTATGCATGAAGAGAGAAAGAGAGTCTCGAAATTGCATCTTCACGTGCTCCATACTTTTTCAACAGGAAGAATCAGCTTCATGACTTTTCACGAGGAAGATGAATACTCCAAAAGAATCATGATTAGGTGATCAAGTGAATTATCCCCCTTTCAAAACCAACGGAGCCATCAAAATCTCCATCAGAGCAAAGCTCTAGAAGATGCACTTTTGCCCTCTTTCATTAGGAGAAAGTTGGACTCACTTTTGGGCCCTGTAAGAAGTGCCACGTTGGCTTAGAGAAAATATGAAAATGTTAAATTGTGCATAAATCTGATACTTTTTTGCGAAACAAAAAGCGAAAATGACATTATTTGGTAGGTAGCCGCCATCTTTATCGTTCTTATCCTTCGTTCTCTTGTCAGGAATCCAACTAACCGTATGACTAATGATTTGAAACGCTAACTTACAAGCGTTCCCTCCAAAAACATAAGCCACACGAACTCTATCAACTCTAAACTTGAGAATATGACCTTCCCTCCCAAAACCTGAGATATTTCATGAGTTTCGAGTCTCCGACTTCTTCTCTATCACCTCTAGGAATGGAGAATGCTTCTTTTCCTGATGAAAACACTAATTTGAACTTGCAATCCTCAGCCCCTTCATCTTTGACAGTTACCCAAAGAAAGAACACACGTCATCTTCATGTTGATGTATTGCAAGAGTACGCACCGTTGCAGAAACATAGGAGGGAGTCTTTCTTATCTCAACGGGAGAAAGAACTTAGAAGGACAAACAATGAACATCATTTGGATTTGTGGATCAATGGGTCTATTTATCCAAAGGATCCTACGACAAATGTGCCACCTCCCTTTGCTAATATCACTAACCTCTTACATTTCACAGCATGCGATGGCAAGGATGGGCTATTGGGATACACCGAACACTTGGAAATGAGAGGATTGAATGCGGAAAGGCAAAGAAACTTCCTGGCGATGGAGAACATGCAGCTGAAGAAACTTAATGAAGCATGCTCTCAAAAGATTTCATCAAACAGAGAGACAATCCAAGGCCTTGAGAAGAAGATCACAAGTTTGCGAGAGAAAGACACCGTGCTTGGTAGTCGGAAAAGAAAACGAGATATGTGCAACATTGAGAACATGAAAGTTGGTAGTGGTGGCCTAAAAAAACGAATACGAGCTTTAAGGTAACTCGAAGTTTGTTTCTTCAATGTGATTCATTAAGAAATGGATACACTTTCCTATACATGATCATAATGCATGGTGTTTTTTTGGCAGGTCTTTACTGCATTCAAACTCGAACCTTGCAAGCTTCAATACCGGAGTGCATTACAACCGTCTAGTTCCAAAAGAAGTAGTTGAAGAGATGATAACTCAGAAAAAAGTTGTAAGTGGAAAGGGAGGCTACTTACCTCCTTCATGAACGAGAATCAGCTGGAACCAATGGAAGTGCAAGCAATACTTGATGAGAGTGGCATCTCGCAGATGGGATACAGGGCACTCTTCAAAGCATTAGCTAAAAAGTCTCAAAATAAACTACAGAGAGGATCATTGCTGCCAAAGCCATCACATGTAAAGGCTGCTCGCTGGCAAGTAAACGATGAGGTGTTTGAGAAACTTGGGTCACCATTCCATATTGAAGCAACTTTCTTAGGCAAGGGTGGCAGAGAGGTATAGTTTAACAAGCACAACAACCTCTTGGTTGATCTTGAAGCATTGCAAAGTTATGCAGTTCACTTCTTTGACATCAGTCGAGAGGAGTGCGGTGGGGTTCTCAAGTTTGTTTTGAAGCTCGACGAGTGCGAGGTCCTCAAGAACAAGAAGCTGGAGAGAGTCACCATTACCCTCATGAACAGAGCTCTGGTCCATCAATAACGAAAGAGGATCCACAATGCTTCAACGCGCAATCCAAAAACAACATTCTAACTCTAGGATCATTTCAGGTATACTTCGTTCACTCTATGATAACAAAAATATTGATTATTTGGTTGTTGATTTTGTGCTTTCGTTTTTCACTGCAGGTTGATAAGGAAAATTTTGAAATCCTCGATTGGGTTTTTAGTCAAACCCAAATTCCTTCTATCATCAGTGAACAAAGAAACGGAGCCGTTCTTTCAGTGGAAGGATTTGGTGACTACACAGTGGAATGGCACATGGCAGGTGACTTAAAGACTCTTAAGTGTATGCACAACATAACACATGGAGCAGCTGTGGCAATAGAGATCCCAATAGACATCTTCAAGATAAGACTTTTAAACCAGTGCTTGATATTCCTCTGAGTAGAGTTCACATCTGTACACTTCATGCACTCTGTCGAATAATTGAGAATCTTTCTCCTCATCTTTGATGGTGTCTTTGTAGTGATCATTGGAGTCTGATGTTATTTGACATGGAAGCTAAGATTGTTTACTACACAAATTCCGGGCAAAGCAGGGCGTTTCACAGATGTGTAAAAACGTAAGGCCCATCTGGGTACATTTGGAAAGCAGTGTCTCTTTGTGATGTGTTGCTGACTCAAGTGGTTATGTATGTAGTGCCGCGAAAAAACTTGTATGCTGTGTAGAGCATGTTTTGTTAGAACATGATCTAGGGAATACCGTCCGGCACGAACGGGTAACCGTGCCCATGTAGACTAATGACTATAGCTCTGGCTGGCGAACCTCTTTGAATGCCCTGTTGCTCCTCAGTCAAATTATGGATGTACCAAACGTAAGTAATCGTGCTATTTCATTGTTTGCTGCAACGTTTGTATGAAGCAACAAATGTCTATATCACGCTTCTACATGAACTTCAATTACATAACTACACCCCCAACGATGTGCGACATTTTTCTGTAATGGCCATCCAGCATATTATAATCTCGGTAAACAGACGCACAAGAGAGGAAGCGGCGAGAGCTGAGGAGTTCAAAGAGGCTCGCATTAATGAAATGACGCAATGCCACAATCAGACTCAAGAAGAAGTTCGAAATGCGCAAGAAGCAATAAGTCAATATTATGCAGACGTCGCAGAAGTAGAGGAATGGGCTACACGTCGACGACAAGAGCAAGAACAGAGGGAAGCTTCACAGGTGCAAGAAGCATGGGAAGCAATGGAAGAGGCCCATGATTTCGAGCGACACGAAAGGATGCCCGAGATGAGCGTCCCCAGAGGCAGAAGTAGCAGCAACCGGAGCAGAGGGCAAGGGAGCAACTGGAGCAGAGGGCAAGGGACAAGTGGCACAAACCGGGGGAGAGGACAGGGGACGAGTGGCACAAACCGGGGGAGAGGACAGTAGCAGGGAAAGGGAGCAATTTACTTGTATAAATCTTGACAGAAACAACACAATATGTAAATTTTTGAAACAATGAAAATTTACATTTTTGAAACATTGTTTGACCACCACAAAATGTCTCTACACTAGTCATTTTGAAGAGTACATCACGGTTTGCATGGCATCAAAGCTCTTTGCGTGCACAAGGTATGTGACCTAGCTTCCGGTGG